>NC_133774.1:18354561-18436991 GCF_003597395.2 Chelonoidis abingdonii
AACATTCCAGCAAACTACACACATGTAAATACAAAAAAAAACAATAAAAGCTTACTGTCTTTTCTACCTTTGTACTCACAACTTGGAAACTGAAGATTAGAAGTTTGAAGATAGAAAGATCTCTCATAGCCGAGAGAGAGCACAGAACAGCAAGACACACACAAAAGACACACACCCCAAAACTTCCCCCCCAAGCTTTGAAAAATCCGGTTTTCTGATTGGTCCTCTGGTCAGGTGTGTGGTTCCCTTTGTTAACCCTTTACAGGTGAAAGAAACATTAACCCTTAGCTATCTGTTTATGACAAAGGGGTGTTAGGCTTGAGCCAGGGCTCAAGCACGGGTTTATGTTGCAGGACAAACTTACCCACAGAGGCCTCAGGAAAAGGACACTTCTGTTCCCCTCAGGAAGTCCTGATGAGAGGGCCAAAGCAGAAAGATATTGTAAATAGATTGTTGCATGAGAACTATAGTCATATTGGTGGAGGGAACGCAGAATAAATGGCACTGTGAATGTATAACTAAGGGAATTTTCACAGTTTCCGCAGGGCAAGAGAACAGGAGTGGAGTGCACCCTTTCACAACATGAAAACATCTCTGTACTGAGATGAAGTTGAGCCTCTGTCAAACCTGGACCCTCTTACAGGCAGACTTGGAGTGGCTAGAGGCACTCCATATGTGCTGTCAATGCCAAATCCTGAGCAAAGAGTGGTTTGACTTTCTGTGAAATGCCATAATCTTACAGAGATCTAGCCTTCTTCCATTCACTCACCGTATTCAAAAGTGGTGTTACATGCTCTTTGACCATTTCGCCAGGATGGGCAAAAACACCTCAGCACAGAGTCCTCTCAGACTCTCCTCCGACACATCAAGGGGTGCATGCTTTGACCTTACCTGCCATCATCTGCAGGGCTGCCCCAAAGATTCAAGTATTTGCAGGACTGAGCCAGATCTGGGAACTTCACTCTACAATGCCTAGTATGATACCATGATCACTCTGGGTGGCGCAACAGTCCTCAGTACACTGCATACATTTGATGATGATGATGATGATGATGACGCATGTCTGCTGCAATACATATTTCAAAATTGTTGTTCTTTTCCACAATGCAGTTCTATGGTCAGTGTCTCTTTGTTCTGCTAATAATCCGTTAGCTTGTTTCTACTTATTGTTTGATAGATCTCCCATTCCACCCCACCCACAACCCAAGCTTGTTAATATTTTTTTTAAAAGCCTTATAATTGATTATACTAATCTTTACAGCCCTGCTTAACCACACTGGTCTCTGTTGCCCTTTTCATTTTCTGGGCTTAACAACAAGGAATTTTCATTGTGCTTGTCAAGAGGATTTCTTAAATACAGCATTTTCCACTTTCAAGCCATAGATTTTTCCATACAATCAATCCCTCACAGCAGAGATGTCCAAACCATCATATATTTGTAATTTGCGTTCCATATAAACATCTATAAGATATGAGTGCTTATCGAAAGTTTATCTGAAGCAGGGTCAGCAACCTTTGAGAAGTGGTGTGCTGAGTCTTGATTTATTCACTCCAATTTAAGGTTTTGCATTCCAGTAATACATTTTAATGTTTTTAGAAGGTCTCTTTCTATAAGTCTATAATATATAAGTAAACTATTGTTGTATGTAAAGCAAATAAGGTTTTAAAAATGTTTAAGAAGCTTCATTTAAAATTAAATTAAAATGCAGAGCCCCTCGACCAGTGCCCAGGACCCAGGCACTGTGAGTACCACTGAAAATCAGCTTGTGTGCCTCCTTTGGCACACGTGCCATAGATTGCCTACCCCTGATCTGAAGTCAGTGGAGTTAGTTTAGCTTTATAGTGGGGTGTTTTCGAGCAGAATGTATCCCATTAAGTATTCAAAGTTGGGTTGGAAATCATTCTTGTGAGATTTCCAGACATAAATACTATGGGAATAGCCTTTGCAGAAATGTCATGTGAAAATGAAGGGAAAAGGGATGTGGGTGTGTGTAATTTAAATAGACCTATCTCAAAACCTCAAAAATGGCTTTATTCTCAAAATGTGCAAAGGTTTGGGAAGTGGTTAAGCAGGTTTTTTTTTATCCCGCCATTCATGCCCATTCTACACTGTATCAGTCTTTTATTTTCTTAAAAGTAACATCCTCAGTGATTCATCTGTAAACCGAGGATAGTAATATTCATTCCTCCCATCCTTGTTTTTCTTGTCTATTTCCATTGGAAACTCTTTAGGTCAAGGACTCCTATTAATATGTGTACATACAACACCTAGCACAGCGGTACCCAATCGTAGCTGGGGCCTCTACTGTAATACAAGTAATTATATTTCAGTAATAATCATACTGGTCTGACTTCCTCCCACAGCTATAAGACCAGAATAGACTTTGACCGGTATGAGCTATTGAGAAAATCCTGCAGAAAAAATCCTGCTTGTCCTTTGTAAATGTATCCCCACCCCCTTTGGGTGTGATACCCTGTATATTTATGAATACTTACAGTTTCTCTGTCAACATTTTGACCATTTACAGGCCTTTCATCTGTGCTAACAAGACAAACACCTCCCAGTGCCCTTTCCCTCTAGGGTTCTTTCAGATAAGTAACTTTTCCCATGAAAAGTTATAGACAGCACAAATAATTTCATTTTAAATCCTTAGTTGTAAAGATTTCCTGAAGCCTGGAAAGATACTCTGCGTAGTCAGTGAACTGGTATGTCTGCCAGTGCATGGATAGCATAGATTGTTTAGTGTTTGCAGTGGCTCTATCACCAGCTATAAATTTTAATCAGATAGCTACGTTTCACTTTTATTACTGTTTGCCAAACACTGCTTCTGGAAGCCTTTTGTCACAAAAGCTAATGAATTATGTATAATGTTTCCACAGTTTTTCTTTGTATTAGCCTATGTAGTATTTGTGTGGACATTTTGCAAATTCATTACCAAAGTATTATCATATTAATGGATTTGGTAAGAAAAGTATTAGTGTGCGGAGGAGGGGAAATATGAATATTAATATCACACATGGCTTATGTCTTGTGGTAGGGGAAATGGTAACAGCCTATTTCAGAATGTGAATTTCAAACAATATTAGCAACTGTATTAGAAGGGACAATTATTGAGGAAGTATATTGCAGGCATGAAAAATTCATGATATTCTATGTCCTGGCTCCTTGAAGAACTGATGTTAATTTTCAGAACCCTGGGACCAGTCATCATTGTACTGATACTTTTGAGGATGTTTCTTTTTTGTTCCACATATTCTTCAAAAGCAACATAGGAGAGATTCTAGTTTCACAGAGAGAGGGTCATGTTCTCTTGCCTGTCACACCACTGTAATTTCGCATTGTTCCATTGACTTAAGATACCATTGCAACTGAGCGTCTCTGGGACTTATTCTCCTCTCACTCTGCAAAGGTATATCTCCATTGCCCTTAATAGTCTTACTCCTTATGTGATTTAATGCTGAATCCGAGTGGTTCCAATCCATGATTTTACCTCTCTTAAAATCCTGCTGCACTGCTGGTGACGTGAGAAATGTTTAAGGGAAGGCTGTACAGCTTCATAGCTGCATGTGTGCTCCTTGATAAGGGGCTCTTTTAAAAGCACTCTTCAGCCCTATGCTGTGGCTGCTGTGTTGTTTACTGAAGTGCAAGTACTTTTGCAGGATCCTTGCTGCTTTTGGTAGCCTCTGAGTCTCTCCTGTTCTCTGTGTGTGGCACACAACAGTTTAGTCTCCTGCAGAGTAAATCCTTTAATCAAACACAAGTTACTAGGCTCAATATAGGGAAGGGGTATCTGGGTGAAATTTAATGGCTTGTGATATTCAGGAGGTCAGACTAAATGATCTAATGGTCCCTTCTGGTCTTGCACTGTGAAACGATTGACTTGTGTAATCCAGTGGTGAAAGTGTGTGTTATAGGTCCCCCCTGCCTCATCCCAGGAGGCTCAGTTTGTTATAGCCTCAGTTAGGGAGCCCTGGCACTTTAGCTGGGGCTGTCACAGACTCCCAGCCTCTGTGGGTTGGGCACAGAGGGGGAACTCGTAACACACTGTCACCGAGGGTGACCAGACAACAAGTGTGAAAAATCAGGACAGGGGATGGGTGGTAATAGGAGCCTATATTAGAAAAAGACCCCAAAATAGGGACTGTCCTTATAAAATCGGGACATCTGGTCAACCTACACTCACCAATGGGATACATATGCACTCTCTACCTTGGGATACAAAGGTATCTGCCTCCACCTGGAAATGGAAGATCTATGTTACTACTTCAGCAAACATCACAGGGCAATAGCATTGTATTATTTGTTTCAACATAATAAGAAACTATCTCATATTAAAATATTCTGGTAAGTGATGCATCCACATTATTGCTGCCATCCAGTGAGAAATGAGTCTATTTTCCATGTAGTATTAGCTTATGAACTAATAAAGTTGCTGCTCCAATGCTCGAAGTGCAAATGGTGATGTAAAGAGCTGCAAGAGGATGCTGTTGGTAGTACTCAAGAAGTAGTTTTACTGGTACTACAAAACCCAGGATTTATACTATATATTCTGGAATGCCATCTACGGGCTCGTTATCTGCTAACTAGCTATTTACATATATGGAGCACTTCTACAACAATGGCTTTCTACTTCTTTCAACACCTATTTCTCCAAAGAGAGACTGTAGCAAGGAAGGCAAAATGACTGCATTTTATTTTCTTTGTTTTTCTGAGTGAAACAATGAATGATCTCTGCTGTTAGGTCACATCGTCCATCCTTCTCAGTCAATGCAGGATTATCCCTATGATTTATTCTCCAGTGATGTTCAGTTTGGTTTGGAAAGACTGAAGAGAGGACTTCCATTGGAGTAGGGACAAATATTTGTTGAAAATGTTTTTTGACCAATTTTCCCTGTGTTGGGCTTCAGAAATGGCCATATTTTTAGTATTTTCTGGGATTAAAATGCTTTAGAACCAGGGGCGGCTCTAGGAATTCAGCCACCCCAAGCATGGCAGGCAGGCTGCCTTCCGCGGCTTGCCTGCGAACGGTCCGCTGGTCCCGCGGCTTTGGCAGACCCTCCGTAGCCTGCAGGAGGTCCGCCGAAGCCGCGGGACCAGCGGACCCTCCTCAGGCAAGCCATCAAGGGCAGCCTGCCTGCCGCCCTAGCAGTGCCGGCAGAGCGCCCCCCACGGCTTGCCGACTCAAACACGTGCTTGGCATGCTGGGGCCTGGAGCCGCCCCTGTTTAGAACTGATGTGAGACTCTTCTGCATCAATATGGAGAAAACAGTTGTTGTGCCTGGCTAGCCCATCACCCCCAATATCACTGTCATGTAGCAAATTAAGTGTCCCTGTCCCCCTAAATGGGAAAACAGAGATACAGGGAAATTTGAGATTTGGGGGTGCACTACTTGTCAGTGGAATGGGGCTGGCACTAAGAGTCGAAAAGAGCTTGGTCTGATACTCATTTTCTGTGTGACTTTCAAGGGGCCAATAATATTTACCTGTTTTGGAGAGGTATTATGTGGCATAACTCAATCACCCATGTAAACTGCCATGGAAGTGCAAAACATAGTCAGTGGCAGAAGAGGAACATTATTAGCTCCTGGTCCTATGCCCAGTCTATTAGATCATGTGGCCTCTAGGGACAATTTTCTTCTCCACTTCAGGTCAGAAACTGTTTTTTGTTTGTTCACATGATTTAATGTGAGAAATGCCAATTTTCCCATAGAAAATCAGATATTTGGGGTGGGGCAAAATAACATTAAATTCAATAATGGGAAATTGTGCACAAATTTTTGTGAAAATTGTTTGCCAATTTTGCCAAGCTCTAGTCTGCTAGAACACATCACAGGCTATTTCTGGTGAGGGTGGTAAGGGCTCTTATGTTGTTGGGTTTTTTGGGGGGGGCAGTTATTTTGTGTCTCTAGACAATTTATTTCCGTGTGGTTTTACTGCTTGGATATCTTTACACCGTGCAGGTGTGGAGAGGGATGAGGGAAATAAAGCACATCTGATGTGTGGTTTTTGTTTTTAGTACATTTACACTGACACATGATGAAGCCTGAACTCCCTGGTCCTCATCACAATCTGGTATTTTGCAAAAATGTATATATATAGCACTTTTGAGTGACTTATGAGCTATATGAAAAGGTATAGTCTGTATTTTGGATCAAGCTGCCCCAAAACACAGACTATACCTTTTCATATAGCTCGTAATGACCATACAGCTCATAATGTGGCTCATATGGCTCATAAAGACCATACAGAACTCAGTTTGGGTCATTCAGCCTTTATGCCTCAGGAGTTAAACTGGAAGAACAAAAGGCTTCTAAAGTGCACATTGGCTTAATTTCTTTTGTACATATTTTGCTTTGGCCCAACTGTGGTTATATCGATCACATGATACAGCAATTTATTTGAGTGATGTTGAGCACCTCGAAAGACAAACTGCTATTGAAGTGTAAATAATAAGTAAACCACTGGCTTTTGTTGTGCAAGGATCAGGAGGGATAAGGCAGCTATTGGAATTTCAGTAGGCAGGCTCTGGGTTCTCTGCAGCAGCCAGGAATTCTGCAGCACCCTGAGGTGGCAGACTTGACTTTTTCATCACTGGGAACCTTGGACATTTTGCAAGTTACATGTATTCAGATACCATCCTTTGCAAAATCCAAGATATTATCTGCAAGGGTCAGGAAGTAATAGTTTTCTACCATGCACAACACTGGGCTAGATTGGTGGTGGTGGGGATTATTTGTTTGTTTTCCCCATCCCTCAAAATATCAGTCATCGCACACTGCTGGAGGAAGATGGACCAGTAGACTGCTCAAGTGTGGCAAAAATCCAATTCAGGTTTTCAAAAGATGAAATGTACCCTGATGCAGCTAGCTGCTGCAAAGTCTTATGTACTAGCTGACTCCGTGTTAAGGGCCGGTCTATATTGGGGGGGGGGGCGGGGGGTGTCGATCTAAGATACGCAACTATGTGAATAGCGTAGCTGAAGTCGAAGTATCTTAGATCGATTTACCTCAGGTCCTCATGGCGCGGGATCAACGTCCGTGGCTCCCCATGTCGACTCCGCTACCGCCGCTCACTCCACTGGAGTTCCGGAGTTGACGGGCGCACGTTCGGGGATCGATATATCGCGTCTAGATGAGACGCGATATATCGATCCCCGAAAAATCGATCGCTACCCGCTGATATGGCGGGTAGTCTGGATGTACCCTTTGTTTTCAAAAGCACTCCATGTTAGCCTAACATTACTCCCCCTGAAATCAGTGGTAGGACTCCCATTGACTTCAGTGGGAACTGAGTTAGGCCAGTGCTGAGTACTTTTCAAAAATCTCACCCTGAGGGCTTAATTGGGGCTTAAATGACATTAGGGTAAATTTTGCTCCAAAGAAGTAATGACATTTTCATTATTTATGGCTTGATAGTGATTAGAAATACAAATAAAAATAAAATATTTCTAGTCATACTTTTAGGGAATGGACACTTCATAAATGTGCGGCGGTAGCATTATCCTATTTATATATGTAGCTGTTGTATATGTTTATGGAAATTCTGTAATTATTCAAACTAAGCAGCATTTTTCATTATCATCTTTGTATTTCTTTGTTCAAAGTTTTTTAAATAAATCAGTATTTCAAGCATGACCCTTATTATGTTTGTCCAAAATACCCAAAAAAGAGAGATGTGCTTCAGAATAGAGAGCTCAAAGAGCAAAAGACACAAAATCCCTTCAAACCTCTCAAATCAGAGGATTTTCTAATAGCGTAAAAAAGCATACAAGAAAGCTGCCAGTCTCTGAGCAATGAAGGATTTTCTCTTTTGTTCAGAGACATGGAAAATCACTCAAAAGAAGAAGAAAATCAATGTATTCAGCCAGTATTGGAAACTTGACACATTTAGACTGCTTTGGTCTTAACCTATAGGGTAAAGGTAATGATGAAGGTAAAGAAAAGAGTGTCTGCTCCTTCCTATAGAACACTATTTTTATATTTAATGCTATTCTACTTCCCATTACCTACTGCATTTTCTTTATTCCATCTTATTTTGCTTCTTTACTTTTAGACCTATTATGAATCTTTTGTCTTTTGCACTGGAAAATAAGACCAACTCAACATTAAACAAACTACCAGGTAACTGAGGTGGGTGAGGTAGCAGTACGATTATCTAACCTACCTTCTCTCTCTCTCTAATACCCTGGGACTGACATGGCTACAACACTGCATACAAGTAACTGAAGTGTCCATCTAAATGCCAAATCCCATGCTAAGGAATCTTTGGCAAATGCCAGTGACAACCTCTTTCTACAGGTGTCTCTGCTGGGTTCTCCAAAGTGGGCAGAGCAGAAAGACAGAATACTATATAGCCATAGGCTAAACAATGTCAGTTCCAAAATTTGCCATTATACACTCAGAAGCACTTAAGAAGATAAGACACCATGTCTGCTGAAAATCATGGAATTTGAATATTATCAAATTTTTGTCTAGTAGCTTATTTCTGAAAACATAAGGCACAAAGAAACCTTATTTTAATGCATATACATAGTTAAGTTTATACTTACATCAATAGTTTTTTAAAATAACTATTTAGTTTCCTCCGTAGATGCTGCTAGCCATTTTTTTTTTAATTACCGCTAAGTATAGTACTAGCTTTCGAAAGCTTGGAAAAACAATTCAGAAATTTAACTATGAAACATGTCTGCCTTTTAACATAATTCATAGGAAACCAGGAATCCATTGTCTTGAAAGAAATTAGAAATTACCTTAGAAAGAAATTATATTTAAAGAGATTTTTCAGTACAAGTTTTATACTCTCCTCTAACTATTGTCTACAAACATTTTATTAAACATTTAAAATCTATTTAATGTAAGAAACGCAGCAGAAGTAATATGCCAGTAATGTAATTTGGTGCATGACTGGAAAAATCGTACACATATGATCATTTTATTAACATAAGAATGGGTAACTTCATTTTTGTTGAATTTTAAGGGCACATCTGTTGTTAGATTTTGTCCATTGACTATAGCTTGTTGACCAGAGAATGATAGCACATTGAGCTAATCCTGCCCATTAATATCTGAATGTTCTCATATCAAAGGGCTTATCTGGTGCCTCAAAAGGTGTGGATTGTGTTCTGTACCATTCAGATGACTGTCTGAAATGCCATTATGTTGTATCCGATAACGTGTTTCATGCCATTGCTATAGTATGGACTAGAAATAAAAGAAGCATAGTGGAAAGAGAGTATGGGGAAGAAATGGAAAGAAAATGAGTCACTGGAATGGTGCTATAGATTTATTCTCATTCTAGTAGGTCCACTTCTCAACCCACAATAAATCAAACAACAATGCGACTTACTCTGCAGAGGAATCAGCTTTAGACAGCTGTGCATACCCAGCTTCCAAGTGTTTCATCCTGAATTCGCAATCAGACATTGTTTTCAGAGGTGGGAATTACTCACAGATGTTTTTGCAGGGAGTGAGAGAAAGACAGAGAAATCCACTCATGAGTCTTTACATATACATTTATTCCTCTTGCTACAGTTCCTCTCACTGCGCAGTTTCATCTAATTTGTGCTACATTAAAAGGAAAGACACATAAACCTGGGAAGTCTTTTAGTCTTTAAGGTGCCACAGGACTCTTTGTTGCTTTTTATAAATCTGGGATGTTTTTCACCTTCATCCTTTAAAAATTTAGGTGCCTGTTGCCTATTGCTCCAAGCTTGGTGCCACTACTGTCTGTTGCAATGCAATCAGCATTATCACAGTTGAATGTATGTTACAGTGGGGAATTTCAGTAAAAGTCACAGTTTAACATAATCAATTTGTATAACACACTAGTGGGAAAATATTCTACCTCCAACAAAGAGGAAGGTTGAGTTTGTCATGCACATAATAAAAACTCCAAACTAGTCACTTGCTCTCTGTTGTTAGGACAAAGCATAGGTGTAACAGAATTTTTCAGCTACTGCTAATGATTATGCCACTGGCTTGCTACTTTTTCACAGGATTAGACCACTATTGCATCAGCAGCCTGACTCTAGCAAGTGGTCCAAACTTCAGAGGATGGTGAAAACATTTTAGAACAATGGGTCTGGACAATTGTTCTATGGAAGGATAAGAGGGTTCCTTACTGACTCTTGCGATGATAATGTTGCACCATGAAGCATGAGATTCGATTACCTCCATCTTTTCTTTCTGAAGAATTTTTTGTTGATTGTAGAAAGAGGAAAAGGGAGACCTGAATGTTCGTTACATTAGCAATAGATTTTGCTCTGTTTTTCCCATGAGATTGGGGGTCGAGAAGAATGGTGAAGGAATTCTAACATTATTGCAATAGCTGGGCTGTGTCATAGGATCATAGAAGTTACTGAAGAAAAACTGTCATCTGTGGGCCACAGCAGGATTGTTTCTTATGGTACGTTATCAAGTGCTTTGTTCTTTGAAATGTGTTGTTTGGTATGAAACACCTCAAGTGATGGAACTTGTATCACTCTTCATCCATATAGAGAATAAGTAAAAGTAGTGGTAGCAAGATGCATGCTGAAAGTCTTTTCTAACAAATTTGCTTGCTGCATCAAGGGGAAAAAATCCAGAGACTTTGAGAGAAGAATTTATTGGACTGGCTTTGGAAAATTCTTCCCCTCCTGTGATCTTGTTTCTGTTTTATTATATTTGACATTATGGGGGCCTAGTTTTTCTTCCATATTAAAAGCCAATGGAAGTCAATTAAGGAGAATGGGTTTTTGAGAGATATTGAGCACCCATGCAATAGAGGGAATGTGTGAAATATGACAATGACAAGGACGCATTGATAGTTTGTTGTTGAGATGGTTGAAGCAGCTCACTGTGCCATGATGCCAGCAAATGAAATATGCCTGTGTTGTGCTTAGATAGATAAGAATATTTGACTTATGTGCTGTCTGTGTGGCTTGTGCTTTGGGAGGAAAATGAAATTTGTGTTCAATGTAGCTAGACAGAACTTTCAAAAAAACAATAACAAATTTTATATTTAATCTATTTATTCCTGTTTACTTTGTTTAAGGGACTATAGGCTTTTTGGCTCCCAGTTCAGCCTGTGATGTGCTAGTGAAATGAAACAAGTACTCAATGTGACTAGACAGGATTTTAACAAAAACAACAAATATGCCATCTGTACTTTGAGTTATGATTATGTGACTTCATTGCTGTCACTGCAGCTTGAGCTGTAGCAGTGCATTGAAATCCATGCCCAACACAGCCAGCTGCTGCCAGGGGAAACAAATTACTATCATGCTTTTCCTTTTCTTCTTCATCTCAATAGGTACTGACATTGTGGAATCATAGCAGAAATTTGATATGGTTGGCAAACTGTGTAATAGTCTCTTTAGAAAGGCCAAGAATGCACCCCTTAATGAGAGCAGACGCAGACAAAAGGGAAAAAAAAACAAAAAAACAGGAAAGGTACCATCATGTTTTTTCCTAGTGTAACATTCTGATAGCAACAACTGGAAGTGAAACAGTTAAATGTAGGACTTGAACATAGGGACAGATGCTCAAGTCTGGACAAACTGGGCTCAGTGCAGGGGAAAGAAAGTTTGGCCCTGAGCCACCTCTCTGCTGCCCTGATTTTGTGACTGACTGGGGACTGAACTGACTTTTGGTGTAACTTAGAGCAGCTTAACTGGCACACCCATGGGACCACTTTTGCCAGCCTAGGATCATCAGAGTTCATCACTGGTCCATCTAGGAATGCCCCGTGTGATTACGTAGTAGAATGTAGTGCAGAGCTGGCTAGAGCTGGGTGAAATATTTTGATATTTTTGGGGGGAGAGGTGAGGGCAAAAAATGAAGATTTGGTGACACCAAAATGTTTTTCCAATTGTGTGTTGTTTTTGCTGAATTGTTTACTTTTAGAGAAAAAAAAAACAACCTAAAGATTAAAAGAAAAATCTAAATGTTAATTTTGATATTTTCAAAGTGAAATGCTCTGATTTTTCCATTGAAAATGACTTTTTGTTTAGAAATTTCCTTTACTTTCATTTAAAAAAAATAAAAAAAAATTTAAAAAAATTCAAAAATCAAAACAAAACATTTCAATTTAAGTCAAACAAAGCATTTCATTTGAGCCAAAATAAACTGTTTCCAACTTTTCAATTCATCAACAATTTAAAACATGTTTAGTTCTGCTCTGACCTCCGACTATGTTTTCCAGATTTTCTAAATTGCCAAAGAATCCCTTATTTGCCCAGCTCTAGACTCCATGCCACTCAGGATTTGTCCTACTCTCTGTCCTCTTTGTGTCATCAGAGTGGTGCTAAGGAGATGAAGACAGGGTCTGGATCCAGCTCAGAAACTGCACCTAAAGACCCCGGTAGCAGGTAAAAATGATGGAAAAGGCCCCTAGATGATAATACGTAGCGCTCCATAGTGGCATTTATATCTTCAAAGCACAGAAGTGTTGCAGGGGTTTATTAGTGATCCTCTCCATTTCAGTGATGATGGAATTGACACTCAGAGGTTGAGTGACTTGACTGTAATCACACAATAAGTCAGTGACAGAACCCAGGAATTCCTGAGCTCAGTCATCTAGGCCCTAGTGCTTCAAAACTGAAAGGAGATGGTTAGTAAAGACATCAGATGTCTCTGTGACTAGATTTTGCATCTAAAAGGCTCTTGAATGCAGGCTTGCAGGATTCACAGGAGCAGCCAAGCTCAGAGCCTCCACCCTGCTGCCAACAACTTACCTGAGACCCTTGAAGCTCAGCCTGAGTGCGAGGTTCTGCTCCTGAGGTCTGATTTGGCAGAGTCCAAGTGTGGCTGATCAGTCCACTGGCCCCATTTAAGCCAGCAGCAGTAACAGGAAGCTATCTGAACAATTGGGCTACACCTTGCTCTGGCCTGTGTGCCTTTGTTCCCCTCACTTGATTTCATGGCATCCTGACCCAGTTTGACTCCTGGCTTCTGACTTGTGGTTCCTGATTTCCATTTTGCCTCCTGCCTCTGGTATCCTGATCTGGCCTGACTCATGGTTCTGCCTCTGACCTCCCACTATCCTGATCCAGCTGACTCTTGACTCCTGTCCCATGACTGTAGACTCTGGCTCCGACTACTATGTCCGGCCATCACAAACATGAGCCAATGGCTGGAGACTGAAGCCAAACAAATTCAAATTAGAAATAAGGCATAAATTTTTGACAGTGAAGGTGATTAAACGTTGGACCAAACTACCAAGGGAACTGGTGGATTATTCATCTCTTGATGTCTTGAAATCAAGTCTAGATGCCCTTCTGCACAATATGGGCTTGCCAGACACAAGTTATTAGACTCAGTACAAGAGTAGCTGAATGAAATTCAGCTGTACAGGAGGTCAGGCTAGAGATGATTAAATTACCTTAAAATCTATGAATGTTTCACTGCTGTTAATCAGCTTTTCTTATAAAAATATACGAAGCCACCTTCTCCTCTATAGCTCAATAAACCGACATACCTGGACTTTTGCTAGGTATTTCTCAGTGTTAATTCCTAATGTAGCTAAAAATGGGAAGAGAAGAGCATGCTGGACATTTGGAGTAAAATTCTTGTCTCATTGAAGTCACTGGGATTTTGCCATTGATTTCATTGGGTCAGGGTTTCACTCGAGGTTTCCAGCTGAGTCAAAATAAATTGACACTATCCGAATAAATACTTGCAGGTCCCAAACTGAATTTTTCAGAAGTCCTGGGAAATTTTACAAATGTTGGCTTTTCATTCTGAATTGGAATTTCCAGTTCCTGACCAGCTCTCCTTATGGCACCCTGTATTTCCCCAACAAAGCACTCTCACCATCTGTGTCAGGAAAATGCTTGTATTGTTTATCTGCAACATGCCATAAATACAAGCCAGCCACCCTTAAATCCTCCATGCATGACTTCAGGAATAAATTTCTCTGTGCTGTGTAGTGGAATTGAAGCATTCATAAAGGGTGAATACATCATGTTGAGCAGCTGAACCTTTGCCTTTTTTTTTCATTAACCCATGAACTTCCTTTGCCTTTCAACAAGTACCTTGGTATTTTCTCTAGATATGGAGGAAGGATTGTGTATTCTGCACTATAAATTTAAAGAGCTCATTCAGCAGAGTTATAAGTGGTGAAAATGTGAATATTTTTTTCCCACTTCCTGGAAAGAAG
Source organism: Chelonoidis abingdonii (assembly GCF_003597395.2). Taxonomy (NCBI): domain Eukaryota; kingdom Metazoa; phylum Chordata; order Testudines; family Testudinidae; genus Chelonoidis; species Chelonoidis abingdonii. The sequence goes on from NC_133774.1 coordinate 18,368,699, forward strand.
CTTTTAGACATAAAATGACTCAGCGAGGTTCAGATTTTATTATAAACTGTTAAGGTATGTAGCCAAAAAGAGGAGTTCTCTACTGTTTAGCACAGGGGTTCTCAAACTGGGGGTTGGGACCCCTCCAACTTTGCCTCCAGCATTTATAATGGTGTTAAACATATAAAAATGTGTTTTTAATTTATAAGGGGGGGTCACACTCAGAGGCTTGCTGTATGAAAGAGGCCACCTGTAAAAACGTTTGAGAACCACTGGTTTAGCATGTCTCAGCTTAAATTGAAAAAGCACGAATCATGAGTTGTTCAGCATGGCAACATCTCCACTGTGAGTACTCATACAGGTATATAAAAAGAATTATAGTCGCAATGCAAACTCCCTCAGCCACACAACTACTGCCCTTATAAAAACATACTGCAGTTAGAAAAATTATCAGATTAGCCATCATTTGAAGTTGAACCTGGGACCTCCAGAATCAAAGCATTACCGTCTACCATTAAAGAGTAATTCCTTTAGCTCAGTGCAGGGCCGGATCTAGGCACCAGCACTCCAAACGTGTGCTTGGGAGAGCACTTTCCAAGGGGCAGCACTCCGGCTCCTTTTTTTTTTTTTTTTTCTTTTTTTTTTGCTTGAGGCGCAAAAAGCCGGGAGCCGGCCCTGAGCAGAGGTGAGCTGCGGCAGTGAGGGGTGTGGGGAGGGCCGCAAGAAGTAGCCCCAGCTCCTCACCCATCCCCAGTTCCACCTCATCTCTGTATTCAGCCTAAACTGCTGCTGAGGAAGCCTTGGCTGTACAGTAATGGAGGTGGGCGCGGATAGATTCCATTGTTGGTCTAGGTGGGGTGTCACTGTGCCTCCATGGCTGAGGATACCAGATTCAGGACAAATCTCTGAGAAATAGGGCAGACCCACCCCACGCTGGTGGTTATTCTTCCATAAAGATATACCAGGACAGTAACAAAAGTAAACTTCTGTCTCACCACTCTGGTTAACAAGAAGTCCAAACTGCAGTCTCCTTAGGTATCTCATCTCTTGTTTCGCCATCCAGATACTGGACTTTATGATGAGTGGTTATTTAAAACCAATTTCATCAAAGGGTCCTTCTAATCCCAAGACATCAGCCACAAGCTAGGTCAATATATAACTCAGATCTTACCCAATAATCGTGCTGTTGCCAGTCTTTGAGTATCTAATATCCAAGGGTTTATTTACAAGAGAAAAAAAGGAAGAGTGAGTTAAAATACTTAAGGAAATCAAATACAAGAACTTTGCATCAGTGTATGTATGAGATTTTTAGCAGTGATGTTATGGATTGCTTCTTTGTGAAGTCTTTGGTGACTTCTAAAAGATTGGAAGGTCCTCAGTCCTTTGGTTATAATGCTCCTTTTAGGGTAAGTCCATAGTCCAGAGGTCAGAGCAGGAAAGAGGCAAAATAGAGATGCTTCCAGGATCTTTTATATCTTCACCCATGTGGAGAGGATATTCTTAGTCTTAGTCTGAGGAAAGTTACAGGCACAAGTTGCAGTTCAGGGTCACATAAGCATGTCCTTGCATGATTTGATGACTCAGAGGAGCAGCCATTACCCATACTTTAGCTAAGGCGTCCACAGGAACATTGTGGCCCATTGTGAGGTAAGTACTCCTTGATTGGTCCATCAATGTGAATAGTCCATTCACAATGTGCAGTCTGGCTTCAATGTTGATTTTACCTGATGGATGTTAATCAGGAACACAGCACATATGTAGGATGCCAGTACATAGTCAATATCTATTACTTCAGATACAAAATCGATACGTGCATACAAAAAGGATAATCAAATTTGATAGATTGTGACTTTTCCATTGATACCTTACATGATATACTTTGTATAAGATTTGTTGCAATTGTCTGACAGAGGCGATATTAATGATATAACTGGTCATGTTTCAATCATACAGCATGACTGAAAAGGTTTGAGCACTACTGCGCTAGGTGGAAGCTGTAGCACAGCTGTATTCTCTGGATCAGATGCAGAGAGGAACATGTAACTTACTGAACATTTAGCTAGATAATTTAGAATTTATTAATTTAGGATTTAGGATTTACATCACCAGACGATCTGACCCTGAATATTAAATTCAGTATCTGATACAACATTGATACTTTTGTTCATTATCAGTTAAGCATGTTAATGGCAGAACATTTCTTATTTAAAATGGGGGGGGGAAATACCTTCCTGATACTATGATCTCCTGGCAACAAATGACCCTTGCTAAATTGGAAAGCTTTTTGTTCAGAATTATTTAAATAATCTTTATTCTCAAGATAGTTTCTCAAACTTCTATCGAGAAAATATTGATTAAATTTGATTGCCTGTGCAAAAGGTATGTGCTATTTCCTCAGTTTCTTAGAAAGATAAAGTTAAAACACGGTCACGTTAAAACGTCATTCTATATTTTAATGTAAATTAGATCCCAGCAAGGGAAGGTACTGCTTCAGAAAGACAACAGGGGATTGTGGTTAGCAGGGTAGAAGAGTTTGAAAACTAGTCTTCTGTAGAGCACAGAAAATAGCTTTGTCTGTTGAACCAGAGATTGTTTTGTTTTGGCTGGTTTTGTTCAACATCTTTATTAATGATATTGATGATGGAATGAACGTCACCCTCAGCAAGTTCACAGAGGACATGAAGATGGAAGGGAGAGGTAGATACGCTGGAGGGTAGGGATAAGATAACAATCTCAATTGATTAGACTCTTCCTGTTGGTATGCATACTTCCATCTTTCAGTGTTCTGTGTGTGTATAAATATCTCCTGTCTGTGTGTTCCATTCTGTGCATCTGAAAAAGTGAGCTGTAGCTCACGAAAGCTCATACTGAAATAAATTTGTTAGTCTCTAAGGTGCCACAAGTACTCTTGTTCTTTTTAGAGGGAACTAGAGAAATTGGAGGATTGGGCCAAAATAAATTTGATGAAGTTCAACAAGGATAAGTGCAGAGTCCTGCACTTAGGAAGGAAGAATCTCATGCACTGCTACAAGCTGGGGACCAACTGGCTAAGCAGCAGTTCTGTAGAAAAGGACCTGGGGATTACAACGGACAAGAAGCTGTATATGAGTAAGCAGTGTGCCCTTGTTGCCAAGAAGGCCAACAGCATATTGGGCTGTATTAGTAGGAGCATTGCCAGCTGATCGAGGGAAGTGATTATTCCCCTCTATTTGGCACTGGTTAGGCCACACCTGGAGCACTGCATCCAGTTTCAGTCCCCCCCACTACAGCAGGGATGTGGTCAAATTAGAGAGAGTCCAGTGGAAGCCAACAAAAATGATTAGGGGGCTGGGGCACATACTTTACGAGGAGAGGCTGAGGGAACTGGCGTTATTTAGTCTGCAAAAGAGAAGAGTAAGGGGGGATTTGATAGCTGCCTTCAACTACCTGAAGGAGAGGTTCCAAAGAGGATGGAGTTCTGCTGTTCTCAGTGATGGCAGATGACAGAACAAGAAGCAATGGTCTCAAGTTGCAGTGGGGGAGGTCTAGGTTGGATATTAGGAAACACTATTTCACTAGGAGGGTGTTGAAGCACTGGAATGGGTTACCTAGGGAGGTGGTGGAATCTCCATCCTTAAAGGTTTTTAAGGCCTGGCTTGACGAAGCCCTGGCTGGGATGATTTAGTTGGGGATTGGTCCTTCTTTGAGCAGGGGATTGGATTAGATGACCTCCAACCCTAACATTCCTAGATTCTATGATTATAGGTGAAACTGGTAGTGCAGTCTATAATTAAGATTGCCTGACATTTCCCATTAAAAGACCCTGTTTCAGTTGCTTATAGCTTTTGCCACACTATATCCTTTCAGGTTGAAATTTTTAAAGCTAACTGTCTGCCACAGACTGATTTATTTTTTATTTCTTTTAAATATAAGGATTTTTATATGTGTAATAGATACATATAATCCATATTTTACGAAAGCCATTATCACAGCATGTGGACAGATATGCCAAACTTTTAAATCTGGACAAATCTTTTCAACAATAAAACAGGTGGTGGGGGATTTTTTTTGGCAACTATTTTGGCACCAAAACAAGGGTCTATGATTTTGTTCCTAAAAGCTTCTGAACACCTGTACAAAATTCTGAGCATTCACTGATCAAGCCCCAAAATGCTGATATTCTGTTTGTTTTGTTTTATTTTGGGGAGGGTGGGATTTTTTCAGCATGATGTGCTTGGAAACACTGAAATCATAACCCTTATGTGATAGATTTTATAAAGGAAAGTTGACAAAGAGAGAGATTCTGATCTGATTTTTAACTGATGTAAAACCAGTAATAACCCTGTTGAAGTAAACAGAGTGAGATCAGAATCAAGTTTAAGACCTTTGTATGGGATAAGGCTGAATTTGGGTGCTGTGGTCACAAGAATAAAAAACAGAGTATGATAATAGACACAATGTTATGGACAAAATTAGACTAAAAACTAAACTAGTGTGACTTTCGCTGTAAGGTTTCCTTTCTAAAGTTAAATTCTGTTGGAAAGAAGGATTCAAGATGTATTACATTAGTAATTGAATATCAGTAAAAAATTACTCAGAATGAAAGACCAAGCAAGAACATCAACCAATTTCATTCCATAGAGTGAGGCAAATTATGGTCCAAAATCCAGAGCTAGCAAAAGAAACTCTCCTTGACTTTTATCAAACTGTGCAAGTACCCAGTGCTGCAGTTGAAGTGTATGCCTCATTTTAAAATTGACTGCAAATGTGTCTCAGAGAAACCAACAGGTCATCCTTCAGGGTGGTCTGGAAAAATATTGCAATTATCTAGGTAAAGAAGACTCCAGCATTGCCAATAATTTTTCCTTAACAAACACGTTATAAACTGAATTCTGCTCTTTTTTCACCTGACTAATCTCACTGAAATCAGTGGAGTTGCTTGGGTGAACTGAGAACAGGTGTCTATATCAACATAGTGTATTGGGATTGGTATGAAAAAACATTTATGTCACAGTGTCATCTCCCATTCTATGTACAGGGAAAGGCTGCAGTGAATCAGATCTGATGATGTCATAAATACTGATTTGTTTGTTTTGTTTTTTAAGTGGTAGCTGCTCTAAATTAAGATGCATATTACCATGAAATCCCAGGACTTACTCTGAAAGGAAATAAGTCTGGGCTATAATATGGAATTGATGGTTATTCCTAGTATTACCATAGAACTTAAAGACCCCAGCTGAGACTGGGTTCCCATTGTGCTAGGTTCTGTATATACACATAGTGTGAGACTGTTCCTACCCTGAAGTTTCTAATCTTAATAGATAAGACAAAGGGTGGGAACATAGAGAGAGATGAAGAGGCTTTCCCAAGGTCACCCAGAAGGCCAGATGCAGAGTTCAGAATAGAACCTCTTCATTGCTATATTAGTTGGTATATGACATGGACCATTAGTCTGAAGCACTGTAAGACTTCTGAAATAGCACTGGTGATGTTATGCTGTCCATATCCACATCATGGAAATCTAGTTTAAAATGCCCCCACAAAATTGCCACTATAAATAAATTTGAAGAGAACAACTAAACAGATGCTTTTCTCCACATTCCATAGTCTAATTAAATTCCTGACCCATGAAAGTGTGACAGGTAGACAGAGATGACTTTACTGGCCACGCAGACACACCGTAGAGTGAGGATGGTACGCTTGCTGTCTCTGTTGATCTCCTGGCAAGCTGTCCATTTTTGCAGATAAAAGCAGAAGAGGAGAGTCTGAACCCTGAACTCGAAGCCAGGGCTGCATGGAAAGTTATTAATATTTGTAGTGATATCTCACTGAGCTTGTAACGGGCCTGCGTTACTAAGGAGTATAATCAGAAAATCGAGGTTTGATGAGTTGGAATATTTCTTTTTTGATTGGTGTTGTGGTTATTTCATAAATATCACAAATGTACGGGATGTCTCCACTCTCTGAGCTGCTTTTCCTACTGAAAGAAAAAAGTCATTTGTTGATGGCACGCTAATTATAAAGTAGTTACCTCAGACAACGCAAACATAATTATATTGCGTTTAATTACATATAATTAATTATACAAAATATTTAAATTGTTCTGTTAAATTTTGCAGCACTGGGTGCTGTACATTTTGTTGGTGTATAGAGCAGATGTGCATGAAAGAGATTGGAAGTCATCCAGAAGTTGCCAATTTGCAACTAGATAATCTGATCTTGATTTACAATAATGCTGGAAAACATATATATCTATATAGGAGATTCAACTGTGTTGTGCATAATGATGTTTAATGGTTAGATAGTGTTTCTGTAATTATCATCAGAGTCTAAGTCCACATGCAGATATACAAGGAGGACTAGGACTACTTTTCTCCTAGCTCCTTCATCAAGGCCTCAAACTACTGTGGCCCAGGAACTGAATCCAGATTGCCCAAATTCTAGTATGTTAACTATACGCCACCCTTCTAATACAGATAGATTAGCTACGCTGCCAGTTTAGTAAACAGTAAGTCTTGATCAGGACATGCAGGCGAATGACAAGAGATAGGTGAATGGATTTAAAGTGGCAAGACACAAGTTTATGAAATATGGGGTTAGGGGAAGGAGGAGACAGCAGGGAGGAGAGGTGAGCTCCCACTCCCTGCACCGTCCACCAAATTACCAGGCAATTATTGAGTCCAGTGAAGGGCTGAATGGCTCCTTGTCATATGACCAAAGAATGAACGTTGGCTCCCTTAACCAAAGCCCCAATCTTCAATTCCTGATTCAGCCCAAACCTGAGTCTCACCACCTTCCACTTACAAGGGGAAATGATGGGACAGACAGCAGAGAGCTGAGATTTAAGACCGCTTCTCTCCATATAGGCTAACAAAGGACACCAATCTCTCTTAGTTCTGTGCTCAGATTTACCCCAAAACTGGCCCCTTGAAGTCTCTAACTGCCTGGCCACTGGCCACAAGTTGTGCCAATATTTACTACTACTTTTTTTTTTTAAAGGTATTCTCTCATATTTATTCTTTGCTTACCAGGCCTCCAGGATGCTGTGGAGACCATGAAAAATCTCACTTTGCCAGTCTTGCCCAGAAGGGAAATTCTTTCCTGAGCCCAAAAGAAATTGGTTTAGACCCACAGCAATCCCGGAAGCCCAGCTTTGATAGTTATATCTGGGTTTCCAGGATTGCAGTGGTCCACTGCTGCACTCTTCCCACCTTCAGCTTCCATCCACCCACAAGCCATCTGGGTAGGGAGAGAGGAAAGGAAGGAGACCTGGTCCAGAGGGCTCGCCAACTCCAACCAAGACCCGAAGGATTGGTCATTCTCCTGCCAGTCCAACCAAACATCCTTCCCCCACCCCAGTAAGACAGAATGACTCTTCCTTATCAGGAGAATATACCCTTATTTACCAAGGAAATTGACTCAGTCTAATGGCTTGTTTACAGGAACATTTAGTTCACAGCAAGCTGGGGTGTGCTAGCCTGCTGTACCCTAACTGTCTTTGTGGACACTGGTGACAAGCACTAACAGTCCCTTAGTATGCTTTGATCTAGTCTCATTTATAGTGCGTGGCAGAGTAGATTTACACCCCAGCTTGCTGTGAGCTAGATGTTCCAGTAGACAAGCCATAATAGGTCTTTTTCTTTCTTTCGTATCCTACAAAGCCTGGACCCTTACTTCTACATAGTCCCATTGACGTTAAGATGATTTTGAAGGTTTGAGGTCTAAGCGTTAATTATCCCTTTCTCTACAGCTGGTCAAATAATGGAGAAAGGTATAAATAAATAAATTATTCCATGAGAGCGGTAAAATTTGCAGCAGTTTATTTGCTGTCTATAGAGCTGGTTCAGTATTAAAAATACAAGTTCTTGTAATGCCCAACTCCTAATGTTTCTTCTGGAGAAGATAAGTTCAACTAATTTTATAAAAAATTCTTAAAATTTGCAATGAATATGATTCATAATGAATATTTTAGCAACTCTAGGAAGGACATTGTAGCTACATTCAGATAATAAATCTCAAAGTTTGAACCCCCAGGAAAATTGCTCAGCTTTCATTTTAAACAAAAAATTAATTTCCTGCAGAATTCAATTATGTCAAAATGTTTTGAAATTATTTAGACATATAGGCCAAATAGATAAATAAAATGAATAATGAATCAACAACTGAGTGTCAGTAAAACACAGTATGTTTCTGTACCTGAATTGTTACTATGATGCATTCATAAACTGAGTCATTACTCACCAGAAACAGTGGACAATCTGAATTCTGGGCTTCTTCTCTTACAAAAACATCTTTATTTTTGTTTAGGACTATATTTAGGATGTTGTCACTGTATTGAAGTCAACCAAAGCTCGACAGTTAGAATAAGTAACTATGTCCTGGAAGTCATAAAGGAGAAATTTTCTATATGGCGTAGGAAGATGGAGCAGGGTCTAATATTGTTTCCTTTGAATTAATGGCAAAACTCCCTTTGATGTAAGTGGGAAAAGGATTGAAACTCCTGAGCAGAGCTATGTAGAGAATGGAAATTCAATTGTGTAAAGGATTTTGAAATTTCAAGTTTTAGCTTTATTCTTAATTAGAACTGAAAAATCAAAAAATTCAAAATTCTTTATCATGGAAAAAATGTTTTTTAAAGTTTGGGGTTGATCAATACCTTTTGTTCTGATTTTGTAGTTTTTATATTTATATATTAGAACAATTAAACAAATTCTAAATGAAAAGTCATTCAAACAGCAAAACATTTTGTTCCAAAAATTTGGAAATGGGACATTTTGACATTGTTTGAACCCCTCCCCCCCACCGTGTTTTCTTCTGAAACACATTTCCATGAAGCATTTGAATTTTGATGGAACCCACATATTCCAAAGGACATAGGGTTCTATTGAAATGTCTCTGAAAATGTTTCTCGGAAATGGCTTGGCTGCTGGAAACAATAGATTTGATGCATAGCCAGTGTGTACAGTAGTTGGAAGGAGTAAACAGTACTGGTATACCTAGTAATATGAAGCAGATTAACCTTATTAATGTATTGGAATTACACCTTCATTCCTATCAGCCCCAATACTTAACTGTAATAAATTATCACTGTCATGGGGTGCTCTAGTCACCACTGCAGCGCCTCCTTCTGGCTGCATCTGGGGATTAGCTCTGTCGGTCTAATGGCTCTTGCTGCTGTTACTCATTCCATCGCTTTTGCAGTCTAGCCCTCTCAGGACTTAGTTGCTCCGGCTTTGCGGCTTGGCCCTCAGGCCAGGTCACTGCAGTTCTCCCCTTCTAGGGGGAGACACACACTCCAAGTCTCTCTGGACCAATTGGTCCAGGCAGTCTTCTCTTTCAATGCCCTTTACAGTGCCACTTTCCCTGTGGTTGGTAAGGGTAACCAGACCTCCCCTCTACACTGGGTTCCAGCCCAGGGACCCTACAACAAGCAGTCACTGTCTGCACAGTCCTGACCCTTACTGCTGTCTCCCTAGGCTCCGTCCTACCTTGCTATCTCTCATCCTAACAGTGACTGCAGCTTCTCTTTCTGCAGTCCCCCTTCTTCTCTTAGCTACTGGGTTTTATGCAGGCACCTCCTGTTCCTGTCCAGCTGAGCTTTGTCTCTAACTAGTCCTTGCTCAGTGGCTTCTCCTCCAGGGGCAGCCTTTGTGGTTAATTGGCCTACCTCGCTACCTTAACCCCTTCAGGCCTTGTATTGGGTGGACACCCCATTACATCAGAAAGATCCAGAATGTGATCACTTGTCCTTAAAATGTTGCATAAGAATATGCAAGCAGAGACAATCTGTGGATCAATTTGCATCTTGTTCTTGATTCAGAGCAGTTGCAATGTGCTTAATAGCAAAATCATATAAGGTATTGTTTGTTTTTGTAGGCAAGAAGAGAATTAGCAGCCTTTCTGTCTGATTATTAGGTTTGTGTCTGGTTGAAAACCTACACCAATCTATATCCATGTGGGTTTATTTTATTTTTGTTTTTGTTTTTTTTGTTATGGAAGATGGTCCTTTCTCTACATATGGAAGACATAATGACAATGGCTAGGAAGGTGGTAACATGCTGAGCTTGCTGCTGGAAATGGGTATGGAGGAGGAAGAAAAAGGAGGGAATAAAAACTGAAACTATTGTTGGGTTTTGAAACCTGAAGAAGTTGGGTAGGTTGGTTTTATGTAGAAACATGTTTCCAAGAAACTTCTAGAAAAAATAAATGGCTTTCAAAATGTCCTGTGACCAACATTGGCCTTATCTGATGTTCTGTTACTTTGTTCTCTTCCTGTCTATCTGTTGCATCACCTGTTGTCTCTGATTTAAAGCTAATATAAGTTATTTGGTACAGGGATTGTCTTTTTTTTATTGGATGTCTGTGTAGCACCTAGCAAAATAGAATCCAGATCCCTGAATGGGGCCTCTAGGTTCTACCACAAATCACAAAATAATACAAGATGAAAGTCCTTGGAGCTGCTTTACACTTTGCGTGCACTTGTCTGAATCAGAAGTAACTCCACACAAGCAACTAGTATTACCAGACATAAAACATTATATACTGAGAACAAAGCCTTCTTCAGTTTATTTGGATGAAGGTTGAGAGAGCAGTTTTTCGCCTATGTAAATCCATTGACTGTAGTGAAATTACTTCTGGTTTACACGGGTGTAAGTGAAAGGATAGGCAGGCCCAGTGTCTCACATCTGTGAGAAGAATGCACAGCCCAAGTTCCTTATCCTCTGGTGCTCCTGTGTAGTTACTGACACCAGTAAAAAGTAGGTTCAAGCCACTACCACCAGCATAAGTGAGAGACATATTTGACTTGGTGGGTGTTTTACACCCCTTTTGCATTCACATTTCACTGGTGTGAACAATGAGAACAAAGTATGTGGCCATAGGGACTTGGGTCCAAAGTCTTTCAGAATGAATGAATGAATACTCTCAAGTAGAGTAAAAACAACATTAGATACTTCTTTGCTCCCACTTTGTAAATTACCATAAAGGCAAAATACTGCTCCTAAGGCCACATCTACACTACGGCATAATATTGAATTAGCTAAAATCGGTTTTATAAAACTGATATTATAAATTCGATTTCATGTGGCCACACTAGGCACAGTAATTCGGCGTTGTGCGTCCATGGTCCGAGGCTAACGTCGATTTCTGAAGCGTTGCAGCTGCTATCATGAGTGCCCCTGGCTGAAATCGGCCGGGGGCGCAACGCAAAAGCAAAATTGGGATTGACTCACTTGGGACTGAGTCAATCCCTCCCTTATGGTTTCTAAAAAATAGAGTCAGTCCTGCCTAGAATAAGGGGCAAGTGTATTAGAGGACCAGTGTATCAGAGCACAGCTGCTCCGTGTCAGTATTCACAGGGGTGCCCCTGCAACAACCCCACCGTTGCTTCCCTCCTCCCCCAACCTTCCTGGGCTACCGTGGCAGTGTCCCCCCCATTTGTGTCATGAAGTAATAAAGAATGCAGGAATAAGAAACACTGACTTGTTTAGTGACATAGAATGAGGGGAGGCAGCCTCCCGGCGCGAATAGTCCAGGCAGGACATTAAGGCGGTGTGGGGAGAGAGCTCAGCATGCTGCTGCTATGACAGTCCAGGCAGTACAGAATCTTTTCTTTACACAGGAAAGGGAAGGGGGGGGCTGAAAGCCCCCAGTTGCTATGATGAAGCTGGTTATTAGCCGTTCTGTCCATCTACTGGGAGTAACCAGTCAATCCCCATTTTTACCCTAGATGTCAACATGCCTTAGATATTCATGAGGAGCACTTACGGGCTAGTGGCGACGACGTTCATGAGACAGTTATCAGTCATATTGCACCGTCTACCACCAGGGAGGGGGAGAGGGAGAGGAGCGGATACTGCTCTTCACTGCTGCAGCATCGCGTCTACCAGCAGCATTCAGTACACATAGGGTGACATTGAAAGAAGTCAAGAAATGATTTCTTTCCTTTTCTTTCACGTGTGGTGGGGGGGGGGGAAGAAACTGAGGAGCTATTCCCTGAACCACGCCAGACACTGTGTTTGAACCTACAGACATTGGGAGCTCAGCCAAGAATGGCAAATACTTTCAGAGACTGCTGTGGACTGTGGGATAGCTGGAGTCCTCAGTACCCCCTCCATCCATGAGCGTCCATTTGAGTCTCTGGCTTCCGTTACGCTTGTCACGCAGCGCTGTGTATCCTGGAGATTTTTTTCAAACGCTTTGGCATTTCGTGTTCTGTAACGGAGCTCTGATACAACAGATTTGTCTCCCCATACAGCGATCAGATCTAGTATCTCCCGTACGGTCCATGCTGGAGCTCTTTTTGGATTTGAGACTGCATCGCCACCCGTGCTGATCAGAGCTCCACGCTGGGCAAACAGGAAATGTAATTCAAAAGTTCGCGGGGCTTTTCCTGTTTACCTGCCCGCTGCATCCGAGTTCAGATTGCTGTCCAGAGCGGTCAGTGGTGCACTGTGGGATACCGCCCGGAGGCCAATAACGTCGATTTCCGTCCACACTAACCGTAATCCGATATGTTAATATCGGAATTTAGCGCTACTCCTCTCGTCGGGGTGGAGTACAGAAATCGATTTAAAGAGCCCTTTATATCGATATAAAGAGCGTTGTAGTGTGGACGGGTACAGCGTTAAATCGATTTAACGCTCTTTAAATCGATTTAAACGCGTAGTGTAGACCAGGCCTAAGTCAATAGCAAAATTCTCACTGACTGTCATGGGAGTAGGATGGGACCCTCTGTTCCTAAATTCTGCCTTTTAGGCTATGGCTATATTCACATATAGCGCTGCAGCATTGCAGCTCCTGTTGGCATAGTTAATCTACCTCCCTGAGAAGTGATAGCTATGTTGGTGGGAGAAGGTGTCCCATTGACATAACACTGTCCATGCAGGTGGGGGAGGGGAGGAGGGTTAGGTCAGTAAAACTGTTGCTTGGGGTGTGGATTTTCACACCCCTGAGTGATGTACTTATACCAATATAGGCCTGCAGTATAGACATGGCCTAAGTCTACACTTAGGATGCTATAGCAGCACAGCTTCAGTGTCGACACTCACTACAGTGACAGGAGTTCTCCCTTCACTGTAGTTAATCCACCTTCCCGAGACGCAGTAGCTAGGTCAACGTAGACCTGTCTAAACCTTTTTTTTTTTTTTTCCCCCCACACACTCCTGAGAGATGTAGCTATGCTGATATAAGTTTCCATTATAGGCCTTCCCTTAGACATCTCTGCAAAATTTGGGAATGAAAATGGTAATGATATGCGCTGTCCTGTTCTGTTGTTGCTTTTCCCTACTCAAGAAGGCAGTGACTCTGGCATATATACAGAAACTTGATATTCATAATATGGCTGATGCTTTAATAATAATAATAATTAATAATAAATAATAAAAAAATCTCCGAAGTATAGCTGGAGTCGTCAGGACAACACCCTGGCAGGAGGTGGCATTTGCATCTCTGCCTTTCAAAGCTCATCTGGGAACCCCCTCCCTCCATTTGACAGTTGTGGCAAATAAGAACAATTTATGCCTGACAGCTTTAGTAACAATATCTGCTAATTTATGCAGAACTTCTCCTGGGATAATTGGGATGCAGACATGCTCTGCATAAAAGCCAATGGGTACATGGAGACTCCTGGCTTACCAACTGCTGCTCCTAGAGGAAAAGGCAGTAGGCCAAGCAGATTGTCCCTTTTCAGTAAAAATTAAGGGTGATAAGGAGGTTGGAAGACAAAGGAACAGCCTTTGACAGGTCATCTGTCAGAAGGCCTTGATAAGGCTTCTGGGGAAACAATGGGAAACTACTTCAAAGTGAACAATGCAACTTTGAGAATGTGCCAGCTTAAAAAAATTAGAAAGAGAAACAGACATGTCAACACTTAAACATATTCATCGAGCAACATATTTTTTACAGATTTTTCACTTTCATTTATACATAACAAACAAAGAAGCTCCACTGAGGGAAATACAAACACTTCCATACTTTATTTTTTATAAAGATCAGTAAATGAGGAATTTAATCCAGTCAGTAAACTGAAGTGTGTGGAAAGAGGAGACAGAATGAAGATTAAAGAAAGTACAATTTGTGAAAAGATGGTGATGAAGGGGAAGAAAAGCTGTTGGTTTTTCTAATCTTGTCTGTGTTTCTTTGAAAGTTAAGGGAAAACATCTTATTAGAATGTAGTTATTTACTAGAAATTTTCCTCAGTCTTTGAATATTTAAAGTTATACTTAGTGCTATAGACAAAAATGATGCGAGAACATTGCAATTAATTATCTAGAGGAGGGACCAGAACCTTGGCTGGTGGAAATCAGAATTGAGTAGGCCGGATTCTGCGGCTGCAACAGTTTACGCCAACTGAAGTTCTGCCCAAGGGTTTTTACATGTCATCCTAAAGCTATAAAATATTAAGAAAAATTGTTCTGAAGGTCAAAGATAGATTTAGTATACAATAGTAGAAGCCCACAAGCTGAAGATGATTAAATATAATATGTAGCTATACTAACTTTGTTTATTACTCAGTCTCATAAAACTGAATCTTCAGGTTTTCTTTCTTCATAACCATTTTATAGAGAGAGATTTTCTAGATTTCAAAATAAACCTCTGCAGTTAGAAGTCCTGCTGCATTCTTTTTGTTGGCAAAATATATATTTCCATTTGTAGAGCCTATATTATATTTATCATTAATTTAGTGACCCCTGCTGGGGAGGATCAAGATGATCAGATTCAGGTATCTCTGCAGTTTGGTTTTATGAGAAACAAACTTCTCCAGGCTGCATTATATACTTCTGAAAAGCAAGGTGAACTGGACAGACGCTGACTGTTTATTTTTTTATCAATCTAATCATAGGCAGCTGATCACTAATCTTTGGGGAGAATGAGTGATTGAAATGAGTGATTAAAACTGTGAACAATTTAAAAATAAGATATTTATCATAAACATTGCCTTTTGCTTGTTCCTCTCAGTTCATTCTGTTACATTAGTGATCTTGTTTCATATGAAAAGCAAAGTTCTGCTTTTTGATCTTCTTCCAATATGTTTTTTTTATAACATCAAAGGGACCAGATGATGCCATTTTCCCTCTCAATCTGATTTATCATCACAATGGCATCATTTGGTTCCATGTGCCAGCATGTTTTCTCTTTTTACTGTTGAGTTTCTGGAATTAAAATTTGTGATAATGGCATGAATAACCCCAACAACTGGATATTTTCAGCTCATTTTCATCATCATTTAAATTGCTAAAAATATTTTTTTATTAAACTTTTCTTCTTAGGTGCTCTGCAATTCCACTCCTGCATTTCTTCCTCTCCCCTCCCCCCCCAAAATTGTACAATAAAGACATTCTCTGCATCAAATTGGCTTCTTGTATTAGACCCTCAAAATTTGACCAAGTACCTGTCAGCAAACAGATATTTGAACAAACAAAACAGCCAATGGCCTGCATGATTGACAGACCACATGTACAATTGGCTGTTTTGTTTTCTGCTGCATTTTATAGGTTTTGCTTGTGCAGTGGATGCAGATATCAATTAAAATAACATTCTATAACCTTTTAGGGTCTCTTCTCTGTTCAGTGTGTTCATATAACAACCAACAACATTAAAAGAACTACAGATGAACAAGAGATCAGTGTGAGGTGGATCCCAGCTCATGATCTCAATTTTTAATCCTCTCATAAGAACATAAGACTGGACATACTGGGTAAAACCAATGGTTCATCTAGCCCAGTACACTGTCTTCTGACAGTGTCCAGTGCTGGATGCTTCAGAGGAAATGAACAGAACAGAGACATTTATTAACGGAAGCTGTTGTCCAGTCCAAACTTCTGGCAGTCAGAGGTTTAGGGACACCCAGAGCATGGGGTTTCATCCCTCACCATCTTGGCTAATAGCCCCTGATAGACCTAAACTTCATAAATCTTTTTTGAACCCAGTTATACTTATGGCCTTCACAATATTCCCTGACAAGTTCCACAGGTTGTGCCTTGTGTGAAGAAGTACTTACTTTTGTTTCAGAGTAGCAGCCGTGTTAGTCTGTATCCGCAAAAAGAACAGGAGTACTTGTGGTTAGTCTTTAAGGTGCCACAAGTACTCCTGTTCTTTTTATCTTTATTTGTTTGAAACCTGCTGCCTATTAATTTCATGGGGTGACCCCTTGTCTCGTGTCATGTGAAGGGATACATAATCCTTCCTTATTCGCTTTCCTCAGACCATTCATAATTTTATAGATCTCTATTGTATCCCCCTCAGTTGTCTCTTTTCTAAAATGAACAGTCTCAGTCTTTTAATCTCTCCTCATATGGAAACGCATTGCCCTTCTCTGCACTTTTTCCAGTTCTAAAATATCTCTTTTGATATGGGGTGATCAGAACTGCACACGCAGTCAGTGTGTGGGTGTACCATGGATTTATATGGTGGCATTATAATAGGGTTCTCTTATCATATATCCCTTTCCTAATGGTTCCTAACATTCTGTTAGTTCTTTTGACTGCCACTGCACATTGACCAGATATTTTCATCCACAATGACTTCAACAGCTCTTTCTTGAGTTTAACCAGGTAATTCAGGCCCCATCATTTTGTATATATAGTTGGGATTATGTTTTCCAATGTGCATTTCTTTGTCTTTATCAACACTGAATTTCATCTGCCATTTTGTTGCCCCATATCTCAAATTTGTGAGATCCTTTTGTAACTCTTAGTTAAGTTCAAAGCAGACTGCAATCTTGATTCATTTTGTATCATCTGCAAACTTTGCCACCTCACTATTTACCCCCTTTTCCAAGTCATTTATGAGTATGTTGAACAGCACTGATCCCAGTACATATCCTTGGGGGACCCAGCTATTTATCTCTCTCCACTGTGAAAACTGGCCATTTATTGACATGTTGTTTTCTATCTTTTAACCAGTTACTGACACTTGAAAGGACTTTCCCTTTATCCCATAGCTGCCTAATTTACTTAAAAGCCTTTGGTGAGGGACCTTGTCAAAGTCTGTCTGAAAGTCCAAGTATTCTATATCCATTAGATCACTCTTGTCCACATGTTTGCTGGCCCCCTCAAGAACTTTTAATATATTGGTGAGGCATGATTTAGCTCTACAAAAGCCATGTTGTCTCTTCCTCAACATATTGTGTTCACCTGTGTGTCTGATAAAGCTGTTCTTCATTATAGTTTCAACCAGTTTGCCTCCTTCATCAAATTTTGGTGTTTGGTTTATGCCTGTTATCAGCAAAGTCTTATCCTGGTTAAAGGCTAGATTTGAATACCTTAAAATTTGAGGGTGTTTAATTTTGGGGTCTAATCTGGGCACACCAAAAGGTGACTTAGACCAGCTACAAATATAGGATGTTTTATTCATAAAGAAAGCAGTTAGTTGAATCTGGGGCTCTTTGGGAAACTTACCTATTCTTTCCCTGAACATAAAGCCAACGGATTCTGGACCTTGAAAATGGATAATCACATATTTCATGGCTGTCATTTTCCCTTCTGTGAAAAACACGCCTTGCTCCTCCCCCCCCCCCCACCTTGATAGTTGAGATACAGTGGGACACTTGAGCTTAGTTTCTGGATATTTCTGTCTGGGGGATGGGAGTAGGTGGTCCTGATTAGGCACTCATAGCATCTGGAGTTTTTTCCTTTCCTTGGTCCAATAAAGCCCAGATTTAGTAATCTTAAGAGCAGGCGGCAAAGCCTATTTTCCCAGGCTGTTCCTGAGGGGCTGGGATGAAGGTACTGCCTAGGCATTCTGAGAAGATTGTAATGCTGGCATATGGTCAGCCCGACATGTTTAAGGACTGAGTTGCAGACAGGTATAGAGCCTTGGATAGGAGCAGATTTTAAAAAGCAGAATAAGTACATTTGGGACTGTATTGTGGAATACCTTTAGGCAGACACATGGGGAGGGGAATTCACAAGGTGCCTATCAGGCCTCCTCCGTGTGGACTGCATGAAAGCCTGTCATTACATTCAGGAAGCCCTGATGCTGCATCCTCTGGCTGCATGGTGTTCCAGAGAGGGGAGGCCTTGGCTGCATCAGTCACAGACTTGGTGCAGCCGATGCAATCCTCTTTCACAGTGGTCTGCTTGAGAAGGTGTTGCATCTTCCTGAGTTTTTCCCATAGGTGGGGGGCATTGCCACTTCAATCCCAACACAGGACAGTGGCTAAATGCCCAAATTTGGCTTCATGTCGTCTTTGCTCATTTGAATAAATTTTCTCTGGTCAATCCTCTATACATACTAAATGACCTATCTCTCTAAGGGTAAGACAAAGTCTCTCTTTAGAAACCACTGTCACATTGTGGATCATCTTGCAGTCTGTGTGAATACCCTATGATACTGTAGTAGAGAGTATTATGAGACTGCATTCTGGCAAAAAGAGAAAAACTATCAGCTCCCAGAAGAAACTGCATCCCTCAGTTTTTGATTTTACACATGAGAGGTTTCTGTTCAAGCATATGAGAATCTATGAATGTTGGTAAGAAAGTATGGTAATAATTCCTCCCCTCTCCCACCTCCAACTCTATCAAATGCAATTATTTTGGTAACATGGATACTCTAAAATTTTCAAAACACACAAATCAAGAAGAGCTTTGTAAGTTGGTCTGTGTTACCGAACGTAGCATCAAAATGCACTGGTGGCCAAATTCAGTTTTTAAAAAAAATGTTCAGCTTCACTGCTGGGGGAAACTTAAGAATAAGTATTTTGCTGCTTTCTGTGGGTGCTGCTGTTATTTCTATCGATTCTTGACATTAGCTGCATTCCAGTGCTTGCATTAACAATTCTCATGCAACTTGAACTTTTTTCATCAGCTATAATGATAGTCAGCGTGACACTGAGAGGTTGAGAGTGAGAGAAAAATATTGCTGTTGTGGTGTTACCAGTGACCTTCAATGAAAATACAGTGAAGGTTCAGTGACAATTTCTTCTGCTTATACAATTCTCTGTTTCTTGAGCTTTGAGGAAGCGACTTGCCTTACCTAGCCAAACAGATTTATGCATGCTGGCCTGCACATAGTGGTCTGCACGGGTCTATTGTAATAGTGTATTCCTATACTATGAGCTGCTGGTGGTGGTTGTTTAAAGAAAAAAAAAAAGCCTGCTGGTAGTTAATGCACCAGGCAACAATAGACATGTCTGGCTAGTACGATTTATTTGCAGGTCAACAGCTATACATTTGCACCACTCTACCTTTCAGAAAGTAAAGTGATTTATAGTGGGATCTTTTTTTCTATGCACCAGCTATTTGTGTAAATGGAGGCTTGGAAAAGGGCACTTTATATATTTACATTAGGAAAAGTGAGTCCCAAAGTACAAGCCAGCCAAAGATTTAATTAACCTTTTCACTAGAATGTAACTCCATTGATCATCTCCATTTTCTTCCTCCCTGCTCAGTCTTTCTCACTCCCTTTGTAATGGACCCATGTTAGCTTTACATTTGGAAATTGCATGCATCAACTGCTCTTTGAAGCTTGGGTCCTTTTCAGTCCCTCAAAGGAACCATCTTTCCCTACTGGCCCACCTCCCCCAGTCCCTCGGACCTCTCTTACTGATCTTGGCTGCTTTATTACTTTCTCAAGTCCTGATAAATTTTTAATTGAAAAATCAATATGGGCCCACGGGGGAAGGGTCAGCAGGGAAGTTTTGTAGCCTACAAGGGACAGAGCTTTAAAATATTAGTTTTACCTCAGGGCTTCATCATTTCCTTTGAAAGAATATTATTTATGGGATTCTGAGATGAGAGCAGCTGTGTTAGGCAGACTGCACGTAAGTAAGTGGAGCCATGTTTTGGAACTATGATCAGAGGCTCTGTTTTTACCTTTGAGGATTTGGTTAGCTTCTTACCTTATGCATAAGTCTATTGATAGGTTTAAAGGAGGTACAAAAACCTATCAAGCTGATCTGAGCAAGCTAGACAGTGGGTGCATCCTCAAATTACTGGGATGGGCCAAAGCATCACTATTAGGTTCACTATTTATTCAAACTTCAAATTCAGCCCAAACCAAAACCTTTTGAGACTGAAACAATATTCAGTTTATTTTCTCCTACCATTTTTACTTGCCTCTGTCCTTTCTGTATCTGGCACTGGAAACAGAAGTGCTGAGAAACCATGAAGATGGTGATTGCCATGGTCTTTCCGACCTAACAGGAATCAGGAAGCATCTTGTGAGATGAGACTGTTGTGAGACTTAGGCCTGGTCTACACTACGCATTTAAATCGATTTAAACAGCATTAAATCGATTTAACGCTGTACCCGTCCACACTACAATGCTCTTTATATCGATATAAAGAGCACTTTATATCGATTTCTGTACTCCTCCCAGACGAGAGGAGTAGCGCTCAAATGAAATATTAATCATATCGGATTGAGGTTAAGAGATGTGACGAAATCGACGTATGTGGCCCTCCGGTCGCGTATCCCACGGGCACCATGACTGTCGTCTGTTTGCTGGAGACAGTCATTGTCTGTAATTTCGGATGTCAAGCTAGGCAGGTAAGGTGAAAAGCCCACGAACACTTTTGAATACATTCCTTGACTCACAGGGAGGAGCTCGATCCAGCATGGGCTGGCGATGCAATTCCCATAGGTTGTTCCACAATAAGGCCACACAGCACTGGACTCGAGGGTAACGGAATCATCTTGGATTCTTGTATCGCGATTAGAGTGGCTATTAGCAAATCTGTCAAGAGCTCTCGTTACATGAGTATCAATGCAACAGTGGATAAGGATGACGTTTGAAGAAAAAAATCTCCGCGAGGCACAAACAGTAGTATGGATGACGAAAGTGATGTTACGGAATAGCCAACAGAATCCATGGATCGCTCAGTTGGAGGAGGGAGGGGGGTAACTGAGGACTCCAGCTATCCACATGTTCCGCAGCATTTGTTTTGTTTTTTTGTTTTCTCTTTGTAATAATTGTATTTTGCATTTTCTTGCTGATGCTCTCTAATGTCTGAGATTTCAAACTACATTGTCTGGCTATTGGTCAGTGTGAGGAATAGTTCTCCTCATTTCTTTCTACCCCACACACACTAGGAGCTGCTTTAGTACGTGAAGAAAAGGAAAGGAAATCATTTCTTGACGTCTTCCAATGTCACCCTTATGTGTACTGAAGCTGCTGGGTAGAGACCGATGCTGGCAGCAGTGAAGAGAGGTTATCGGCTCGGCTCTCGCGTGACCCTCCCTGTGTGGTAGTATACCGTACATATTGACTGATAGCATGTCGAATAGCAGCCCCGTGAGTGCTCCTGATGCCTAGGAGGCTGCGGTGGGACCTGGGATAAAATGGGAATGACCTCCCAGTTATTCCCGTAGATGGTTCAGAACGGCTGTTGAATCCGTCTATCTCATCAGCAACGGGTGGCTAATGAGTCTTCATCAGGCCCTCTCCCCTGTCCTATGTAAATTGAAAAATTCTATACTGCCTGGATGTCATAGCCCCGGGAGCTGCCCCCCCAGCCATTTTATCGCACTAACAAGTCTCTGTTTCTTATCCTTGCAATTCTATAACTTCATGACACAAATGGGCGGGGACAAGAGCACGGATTAGCCCAGGAAGGGTGGGAAGAGGAGGAAGCAACGGGTGGGGGTTGTTGCAGGGGCACCCCTGTGAACTGACGAACGGAGCAGCTGTGCTCTGATATACTGGTCCTCTAATACACTTGCCCCTTATTCAGTGCAGAAGACTGACTCTATTTTTAGAAACCATAAGAAGGGATTGACTCGGGGAGTCATTCCAATTTGCTTTTGCACCCCCAGCCGATCTCAGCCAGGGGCATTCATGGATAGCAGGGACAGAACAGAGGGGGAGAGAGAACCATCATCTCATGCAGTTTACTGGCGCAGTAGACGGTACAGAACGGACTGTTAACACTCTCTGCTATCATGCAAAAAGCAAATGAATGCTGCTGTGTAGCGCTGGAGTATCCCTCTGTCCGCGGCATCCAGTACACATACGGTGCCGGAAAAAAAAAAGCTGAACGGGCTCCATGGTTGCCGTGCTATGGTGTCTGCCAGGGCAATCCAGGAAAAACGGCGTGAAAGGATTTGTCAAGCCTGATGTTTTCCAGGAGGGAGGATGACTGGACGACATTTACCCAAACACCCGTGACAATGATTCAACCCAGAATTCCAAGGGGCGGGGGAGACTGCGGGAACTATGGGATAGCTACGGAATAGCTACCCACAATGCAACGCTTCAGAAATTGACGCTAGCTTCGGACCATGGACGCACAACGCCGAATTACTGTGCCTAGTGTGGCCACGTGAAATCGAATTTATAATATCAGTTTTATTAAACCGATTTTAGCTAATTCAATATTATCGCGTAGTGTAGACGTGGCCAGAGACTGATTTCTATACTAAAGAACTTCAAATGGATCTGATCAATGTTCTAATATAACATGTAAACGTTTGGATATCAAATCTGGATTTCCCATGAAACATGAAGCCAGGCAAAATTTGGGTGGTTCAGGGGTTTCATTACTTAGACTGTAAACTCATTAGGAATGACAGTCCTTTTGTTCTGTTTGTACAGCACCTAGCACAGTGGGGTCCCGGTCTACAACTTGGGCTTGTCGGTGTTACCACAGTACAAATAATAATAAAATAAAAATTACAAGAGTCAGTTCAGTTTAACCAACAATAATCTGCTCACCTGAAAACTCAGCTCAGCTGAAAACTCAAGTTAACTCAACCCTAAATTCATCTCAGGATGACCGGGTTTAGTAAGAGTCACAAAGGTGGGTTGATTAATGCGTTCATATCAAAATCAGGTGAAAGTTGCAGTTTTGCCTAAATGTTTTGGTTTGCTGCAGTCCAAAGCACAAGATGATTGCAAACCATCTAATGAAAGCAGGGTAAAGTTACACACGGCTTGTATATACTGTCCTAGAAGAAGTTGTCACCTTTCCTTGTAATATCATAGTAGGCAGTTGTTGTGTAATTCACTGTCTCTGGCTTTTCACTATGTTGGATGCATTGCAGCTTTAGCATTGTCCTAGACTCATGAGGGGGGAAAAAAGACAAGATGCAAGGGATGTGGTTTAATTAGGTGGCAATTTTATTACCTTAACTCATCTGGGAAGTACCAGGCAATAATTGGTACAGTTCATGTCATGATTCCTTCTTTAATCATCTCCAGTAGCGGGCTGCTCTCAGGTGCCCCACCCCTCCACAGCTGTTCCCCAGCCTGTTGCTGGGCCTCCAATGCCCTCCTCTCATATAAATGTTAAGAAACTGGGGGAAAGGGCTTGTCTCCTCACTGTATCAGACATTAAGAGCTCCAACTCCACTCCCCAACTTCTTTAGGAGATACCTGCCCCTAAGTCCTCTTCCATGTCTTGCTTATCAGGGAACTGGACCTCCTGTGGAATATGGAGTAACTTCACCGGGCACCTCCCACCTGCTAAGGTGTAGCAACTTGAACCTGACCTGCCCCACTGGGTCTCTGAGCTGCTGTGGAGGAAGCAAAAAAACCTATACCACCCAGCCAATCTGGCATTAAAGGAAAAATTCCTTCCGGGACCCCAAAAGTAACTACCACAATGCCCACAGCAGAGTAGAATCCTGGTCCTACACTTATCTCAGAGATGAGAGAGTGGGAGCTGCTGATCGTGGCATAAGAGGGGGCTCAGGCGGGAGGGATGTGACTTATATACTCTTTCCTAGATGTGCTGGGGCCAGTGAGTTACCTGAAACCCAGTGGCATGCCCACCAGCTCATGTCATGATTAAGACTGCGATTCTGTCATGGAGGTGGTGGAAATCATGGATTCCGTGCCTTTCCACAACCTTCCTGACTTTTGCAGCTTAAGTGGCTGGTGCAGTTGGCCCTGGGGTGCCCAAGCAGTGGTCCTGGGGGCAGCCCTGGAGCTAACTGCACCAGCCGCCACTCAGGCAACCCTGGGCAACTGGCCTGGGGGAGTTCCCAAGCAGCAGTCCCAGGGGTGGCCCCAGGGAGTGCCCGAGCAGCGGTCCCCGGGACCTCGGAACAGTGGGTGGTTGGGATCAGTCAGCCCCCCCATGGTCAGTGCAGAGGCTAGGATTTGCCGCCAGCCCCCGGACCCCCTAGAAGCGCAGCACCCAGAGACCCCAGGAGCTGCTAAGTTTTAGTCAGGGGTATTGTGAATTTAGTCATGGGCTGTGAATATTTGTTTATTGCCCATGACCTCTCCATGACTTTTACTAAAAATACCTGTGACTAAATCTTAGCTTTAATCATGTTGTCTTTCTCTTCCCACCCCATCCCCATGTCCCAACCTCCCTCATTACTCCCAAACTAAGGGGGAACCCTTAAAGAAGACACTACTCTTTTTTTCCCCCTCCAGTCCAGACAAAACCCCTCAACTTTGAGGCTGTGGGAGTTGCATTAGTGCGGCAGGCTGTCATCAAGAATAAAGGAATGACTATGTTCACACTTTTTTTTATTAATTATGGGCCAGATCTTGAAGGCTGTACACAGTTTTTACTCAGGGAAATTTCCCACAGACCTGCTATGAAGTGCTTTGGAAAGCCCTTCAGATCAGTTTCCCTTGTTTTATTATGTTTAAATCAAATTATGTCAGTTACGGGCACTACTGCTGATCCAGCTTTCCTGCCGCAGAGAAGCCAAGAGCAAGCAAACTTCCTTTGCTGATTTGGAACGAAGTTACAGTTCTTTGAGCCAGCTCATTCTGTAATGTGATTAGCCAGCATGCAAGAGAGACTTCGTGCTCCATTCACAACTGCAAGGAGGGTAAAGTACTGTCTTTGTATCACCAATACAACTCTCTTCTCAGTGCTTCTAATTAGGAACCTTCCCCTTCTTAGAAACCCACACAATTATATAGTAAGTTAAACTACATCCAGCCCCATTTGCTCGCAGTGATTGGAGTTTATGAAGCTGCTTTCAACTTGTTTTGCGTTGGAGGCTTTGTTGCAAATTGTAACTCAGTTTGTACTGGAAACATTTAGCTTTGTAGGAACACTACCAAACTTGCAGTTAGTAAATACGGTGTATAAGCAGAGAGAGCAACTTGCCACTAATGGGGCTACATATTCCATGTATTATTGACTGCCTGAGTTTTGTCCATTACAGTATCTTGAATATGAACTTCTCAACAGTAAATGGTGCAATTGAGTTTAATTTGTTAACAAGAAAAAAAAATAGTTCATTTGTTTAAAACTGTCAGAGCATCTTGGAGTCCCATAATTGGTGCCACATCTTCCCTGCAAAAGCTTCCGTGCCTTATTCTATGCTAGTTAGGGTAACAAGTTGCAGACGATAAATCTTATTTATTTTCCTTGGGCATAGAAATGCTCTTGTTCAGCACTAGGCTGCAAACTGCTATTAGACCAATTATTGAGTGGTTTTTGATCTGTTTGAGAGAGACCAATTCCTTTGTAGCTATGTGATTCCTTTTGAAATTTTGCAGTTTGAATCTTGCTTGACTGGAACTTACTCTGATGTTTGCATTTTAAAACAATCAGTAAATATTGGCTTTCACTTATTGATCTGGCAACATGCAGTTTCCCCATCACCCGCAAATATGAATTCAGACTACGAATTTTGATGCACTTTTTTAGACATCAAAATGAAGATGCTTCTTACAAACATTTGACCGTTGTCAATTAATGCTGTGATTTAAGACAAAAAAAAGTATGGAAGCCCAAGTGACAAAGATATTTGGATAGTGTATGTTTGATGGCACTATAACCAGTAATTTAAAAAAGTGACTGATTTCTTCCATAATTAAAATCTTCCATTATGCTACTTCTGAGCTAATTTCTTTCATATTTTCCTGAATAGTTCCATCCATTAATTTCACTCTAGGTAACGATACAATTATATGTAATCATTGTCAGAATTCAGTATGCAACACATCAGTTCCTTTGTGTAGTGATTGTGCAGCCCCTTCAGCTGCTTGAATTTGGATTGTTTCCATCCGGTGTATTGCCAAGAGCAGTTCTGGAGTCTCTGATGTTTTGTCTGACATGAGTCAAGACTAGTAAAGCAAGGGTCCCTGCCAGTTGTTCCACGAGCTCCTCCATCTTGTAGGTGTTGATTTAAAACTCTGAGAAGAAGGAATGAGCCTGAGGAGCCAACTTTTCCTGTTGAATGCTATGGTTAAAATGTTAATTTAAGATAAGAACTTGTTTTAAAAGAAGTCTCTCAAATATGCAGGGAGTGTGTCTGTTTAAAGTGCTAAAGAAAATAAAATCATGTACGTTCCCCTCCAGTATGATTTTTGAAAATAGAAACGGAATATTTATCAGACAAATCCAAAACATTTTCTATTTTACTGCTAACTAAAAGCTCAGTCCTGCTGGCCTTATTCAGATGCACAGGGAATTTTGTTTACTATCTTTGGGCCAAACTCTGCTTCCCTTACTTGCATGAATACTCTCATTTAAGTCAGTGGGGCTACTTGGTTGGGTGGACAAGACAAAGAGGATTTCATCTGCTTTTTACTCAGTACAGACCAAGAACTCCATTCTGCAAAACTTTACTAATGTGAATAGTCCTTAGCCAAAAGAAGTCCCACTGAAGTCCCCACATTTGTCTTTGGTTACATGAGAACAACAGCCTGAAGTCATTGGTGTGGCATGTGTGTAAGTGAGAACAGATTTCCCTCTCATGGGTTCTAACAGTGCATATATAATATTGGTTGGACTAACGTTGAGGTCAGGGTAATGCTAAATGGAAGGTAGTAAACAAACAATTGCCTTGAACTTCTAAAGGAATGTGGGAATCAGGAATCACCCAGCATTCTGAGACCCTGATAAAGTGACAGTTTTAGCAATACACAAGCGCTTCAGAACACTGGGGAATCCTAGCTGCTGTCTGACAAGTAAGACAATAATGATTTCCAGCAATACAGGAATGAAGGAAATCATAAAATCCACCCTTTTCTTTCCCTGTGTCCTCAGGTGTCTTTGATCATTAGATTTAGTACATTCTTCCTATAACGTTTGCTCCTTGAAAAGTTATCCTTTGATATAAGGCTGTTATATGCTTCACTGAAGTCCCTTGTAAAGTACAGATGTGCCAGAATTAAATTATTTGCTACCTACCTCAACCCATGGGCTGGACAGCTCTGGCTTGAATCTTTTCAAAGATACTTAGATCTTTGTTTTATAAAGAAGTTCTTTGAACATGTTTTGTCATTGAGTTTTCTTGTTCACACTTGCCAGCTGATCAATGCTGTTCCTTCATATCAGGTTTAGTAAGTCACAGTGTGTTACTTGGGGGTGAGAGAGCCTGTTGGGAGGTTAGAGAGAGCAAGGGAGTTTAAAACCTAAGTAGTGTTATGGACAGAGAGACTCAAGGAGGCTGTTCTCTTTGTAGGTCTTTTAAAAAAATTAGGTAACAAAGGGCACGTTTACACTTACCTCTGGAGCGATCGATCCAGGGGAAGTCAATTTATCGTGACTAGTGAAGACGCGATAAATCTACCGCCAAGCGCTCTCCCATCGACTCCAGTACTCCACTGGAGTGAAGCATAGGTGGAGTCGATGGGGGAGCGTCATCAGTCATCAATCGACCTACCACAATGAAGACACCACGGTTAGTAGGTCTAAATAAGTCGACTTCAGCTATGTTATTCACGTAGCTGAAATTGCATAACTTAGCTTGATCCCCCCTAGTATAGACCAGGCCAAAGTGGTTACTTATCTGAGCAAGAGAGCAGGCGCTAGCCCAGGAGTGCCCAAAGAGTAGCCCAATGACTAAATGCCACGCAAGCCCACGGCTTTCCTTGTAATTATATCCTTGTGGTAGAAATCTTACAGAATCTAAATATATATAGACAGGCTCTCATTCTCAATTACTCATCCCATAAATGGTAATTATTATAGACCTTTTATAGGATGGCTCAAAAACAAGAGCACAAAATGAAACACCCCCAACCCAAGCCTATAGGAAAGACTTCAGTTCCATTGAATTCTATAAAGCGTCAGAATAATTTCTATAACCTTATTAGTTTTCACACCTATAAAATTCTGCAGGCCGTTTCCATCTGGGCAGCGTGATCATTTGTAATCTTACAGCAATTTCTATGCATCAAGGACAGGACAAGCACTGTACAAGCATCTATTATGACTTTCTTCACGTGTTTATTAAAAAAGATGGACATTTGTATGGAGATTAGCTGTAGCCTTCCAATTCCTGCCAAAATTCTATCACAGACATCTACTGTACTTCACAAAGTCTGAACTGGGCACTCCAAGATGAACCCCCACCTATGGGATTTGCTGTCTGGTAGGTGCTGCTTGAGTGTTCTTAACCATCAGATAGCTGAGGCATTCCCACCTCTGACACGAAATTTCCTTTGCACAGCAATTAAGTCCTGTGTTCTCCTGCTGGTAAAGATCAGCTATAGTTTAATTCAGTGCCATGATCATCTTAAGTGTTAGCAGAAGGAACTAAATCCTTTCATTACACCAAGCAGCAATTAGTCTTTCTGAAGTAATGCTGCATCCTGCTCCTTTTGCATGCACCCTGAGCCCTGACAGAAGTGAGGCCTCCTGTTGCTTTCCTGAATGGCAAAAAGCTAAAATGCTGATTACAGAAGATAAAATAGATTCCTATCACTTTAAAATTAGTGTCTAACAGATATGATTCTAAAGATCTTAGAGAATTTACTAAGGATGGAACCCAATGGGATTTTGTAACAAGTTTATATAAAAATTATTCTCAAACCCTATGGAATTGAACAGAAAATGCTAGCGTTTTTGTAGATTTTTTTTGTAATCCTATTAAATTCTCTAGTAAGGATATAATTTTCTAGTAATTCTCGTAGAAATGACTAAAAATGTACAGAAAGGTCAGGGATTCCTATCCATTACTATAGGACTTTTCCAGTTGTGCAATATTACAAATCCACATGTATTTATTTTGTAGGCTTTGTAGCAAATGAACCACTAGTGATGCCTCTTTTGCAATTCATTTATTTTATGCCTAGGTTTGAAAGAGTTTTATTTACACTGGGGATGCTGCAGAAAACATATATGGCTTCCTTCTTAGGCCAGGTCTACACTGCGACTTTAAATCGGTTTAATGGCCGATATACCGATTTAACGCTGTATCCGTTCACACAACGTCGTCATTAATATCGAGTTAAACGGCTCCTTAAATCGATTTCGGAACTCCTCCCAAACGAGAGGAGTAGCGCTAAATTCGATAGTGATAACTCGGATTAGGGTTCGTGTGGACGGAAATCGACGTTATTGGCCTCCGGGCGGCATCCCAGAGTGCAGCACTGACCGCTCTGGACAGCAATCTGAACTCGGATGCAGCGGGCAGGTAAACAGGAAAAGCCCCGCGAACTTTTGAATTACATTTCCTGCTTGCCCAGCGTGGAGCTCTGATCAGCACGGCTGGCGATGCAGTTTGAAATCGAAAAAGAGCTCCAGCATAGACCGTACGGGAGATACTAGGTCTGATCGCTGTATGGGGAGACAAATCTGTTGTATCCAGCTCCGTTACAGAACACGAAATGCCAAAGCGTTTGAATAAAAAACTCCAGGATACACAGCGCTGTGTGACAAGCGTAACGGGAAGCCAGAGACTCAAATGGACGCTCATGAAGGGAGGGAGGGGGTACTGAGGACTCCAGCTATCCCACAGTCCACAGCAGTCTCTGAAAATTATTTGCATTCTTGGCTGAGCTCCCAATGTCTGTAGGTTCAAACACAGTGTCTGGCGTGGTTCAGGGAACAGCTCCTCAGTTTATTTCCCCCCACCACCACGTGAAAAAAAAAAGGGAAAGATTGCTGTGCTATGGCGTTTGCTCAATGCACTCCGCGAAAAAGGCGCCAAAGGGTTGTCTGCTGCCTTCACAAAGGGAGGGGTGAGGCTGTACCCAGCACCACCCGGGGCAGTGTTTTCTGCCCCATCAGGCACTGTGCTCTCAACACGGAAGTGGGAACTATGGGATAGCTGAGGAACAGCTACCCACAGTGCACCGCTCCTGAAATCGATGGTAGCTTTGGACCATGGACGCAAACAATCGATTTCGGGATCCCACTGTGGACGCGCTAAACCGATTTTATTAGATCTGTTTTGTAATATCGGTTTAAGCTAATTCGAAATAATCGTGCAGTGTAGACGTACCCTGAGAGGCTGTGCTGCTGGTGGACGCGCTAAACCGATTTTATTAGATCTGTTTTGTAATATCGGTTTAAGCTAATTCGAAATAATCGTGCAGTGTAGACGTACCCTCAGAAGGTGAAAGTAGGAATAAGTACAGTACCAGATGAGATTTGTTTCCCCATCCCACACACTCTTTGTATGAACCTTTTTAATGGGTTTACTGCTTAAGTTAATGTGAGAAAGGATGACTTTGCTCCCTGAGGCTGTGAAGTGTGATTACAGTAATCAGGTGGGTAAGTGATTGGGAGAAACAAATGGGGTTTGCTGGATTTGAGGCACCGCCACCAAGAATATCTTGGCTAGTAGTCAGTCACTGCAGTTTCATGGTGATGTGCTTCCTCGTGCCACAGTGACACCTGCTGGGAGATTAGATTATGATATAATATTCCAAATGAAAGCTTTGGGCTCAATTTTTCTCTGTCACACAGGGATACAAACCAATTTATGGGTTTACATCCATGGAACGGAAAGATGAATTTGGTTCTCCGTCTCTTGTGCAGTGAGCATGCTGAGGTTTCCAAGGCTGCTGTCTGTGTATCGAATTGGAGCTCATCTGCTGAAGTTTTAGTCATGGTAGTAAGAAAATGGCTGCTAATCCGAACTCTTAGAATGCTAACCACTCTTTTGAAAAGGAGCTCAACATCTGGAAGAACCCTGAAAGCCAGATGGTGAGGGCCTTTAATTTATCCTTTCCCTGCCACATATTTTTTGCCATACTGCTGTTTCTGATAGATAGGATCATTACTTTAAAACAAGGCTGCTTGCTGCAGCTCAGGAGGGGGTATAGTACACGTCATTTAAATGCTTAATGTTTTAGCATGTGCCCAAACACGCAGCCACTCTCCTACTATTGGACTCAGGTGCGAGCATTTATAGTGCAGACCCAAATCATTGTGAGAACATGAGGCACTTTGGTACCTCAAAAACTTTTTATAGCTGGAATCTTTTGGAGGTGAGTGGTGAACTGTGGCTGTCTTTGTGACATGGCTGTGTTTGTCAGTCTGCAGTGTGCAATAACTTTTAATGTCTCATTCAAATACGGGAGTTAAGAAGGTGGGAGGGGATAATATTCCAAGATACTTACCCTCTAAAAATAGGTAGCATTTTAGTGTCTGCTATGGATACTGCACACCTATAGCTCTCCTGGACGCATTGCTGTGGTTTGGGGACTTATTCTGGCATATTGTTGTTGCCTCCGTTTATTGTATACTATACATTTTCTTTATATTTTGCTTAGGTTTCTGTTGGGGACAATTAAATACCTAGGCCTTAAAACTGAATAAAGCACTTCAAAGTGCAACAGGCAAAATTACTGACAAGGCATTTTCAGGATTTACAAACATGGTGCTAGACTTAAAGCAAAAAATCTTCTGAAAACCCATGTCTGGAAAAGATAAGAAAATGCTGACATTAAGGTCATGTTCTCCATAACTCTCCTAATCAAATAAAAATTAAAGGTTAATGAATAATTTAGGATGATACATGTGTTTTGAATTATAATATTCAAAGATGAAGAATTTCTGAATGGTAAAAAGAAGGGTTACAATTTTAACTTAGTATTAATAGTTTATGCTTATGTACAGTGAATGAGTTTGGATAGGCCAGGATAGTACTTATGCCAAGGCTTTGGCATAGCTTTGCTTGACACGAGTGTTGTCTTGACAATTTCTCTCTCTCCTAAGTAATGCTCACAGCTGACAGGATAAAGGTGACATTTTGTTAGTGCAATATATTTTGTTGGAGAGTATCAATAAGACTAAATTAATCATTACAATAAAATACACAAAACGCAAAGGTAAAAAGTCCCTTCATTGGGAAAAACAGGAGTAAAGTGACATGATGACAGGAAAATTAATGTAGACAGCAAAAATTATGTAAATTGAACCTTATGCATGTGTATTGTATGTGTTATGTAAAACATAATCTTAACATTGATTGGAAGAGAACTAATGAATATGTAATGTGAGATGATTCATGATGTAGACATAGATGCACAAATTAACATACAAAAAGCAAATGAACAAAGGTCCAAGTCGGAGAATTCTGGAGAAGAGACTGAGACAACCATCATGAGAAGGAGGAGAGTTTCCCAATTCCCCAGAACCATGGTAACTTGGGGCCCTATCTGTTCCATCTTATTTGTTTGTTCTCTGACATAAATGTATGATCAGAAATTATAAGTGACAATGATTGTGTCTAAAAACTTATAAATAATCGTTCAAATCGATTAAGCCTAAATTGGGTGGACTTGTGCCTCGGTTTCCCACCTTACAGTTCAATAAGGGGTCTTCAAGTACCTCTTCTTTAAAAACAAAAAAACCCCTCACAATTATATTGTTCTGTAGTCATGGTCTTGTATAGTAATGAGCCTTAAATAGTGTAGTAAGAGTTATAATGTTTGGGCCATTACTGTGGAATAGTGGACTATTTCTGTTTTTATAATTTATGCACATCCACAACTTAAATTGTTCATAAGTGGCCTATAATTTTGCTTGCATCGATTTTTGAATGTATCTCTGGGTACGTCTACACTGCACGATTATTTCGAATTAGCTTAAACCGATATTACAAAACAGATCTAATAAAATCGGTTTAGCGCGTCCACAGTGGGATCACGAAATCGACTGTTTGCGTCCATGGTCCAAAGCTACCATCGATTTAAGGAGCGGTGCACTGTGGGTAGCTGTTCCTCAGCTATCCCATAGTTCCCACTTCCGTGTTGAGAGCACAGTGCCTGATGGGGCAGAAAACACTGCCCCGGGTGGTGCTGGGTACAGCCTCACCCCTCCCTTTGTGAAGGCAGCAGACAACCCTTTGGCGCCTTTTTCGCGGAGTGCATTGAGCAAACGCCATAGCACAGCAATCTTTCCCTTTTTTTTTTCACGTGGTGGTGGGGGGAAATAAACTGAGGAGCTGTTCCCTGAACCACGCCAGACACTGTGTTTGAACCTACAGACATTGGGAGCTCAGCCAAGAATGCAAATAATTTTCAGAGACTGCTGTGGACTGTGGGATAGCTGGAGTCCTCAGTACCCCCTCCCTCCCTTCATGAGCGTCCATTTGAGTCTCTGGCTTCCCGTTACGCTTGTCACGCAGCGCTGTGTATCCTGGAGGTTTTTATTCAAACGCTTTGGCATTTCGTGTTCTGTAACGGAGCTGGATACAACAGATTTGTCTCCCCATACAGCGATCAGACCTAGTATCTCCCGTACGGTCTATGCTGGAGCTCTTTTTCGATTTCAAACTGCATCGCCAGCCGTGCTGATCAGAGCTCCACGCTGGGCAAGCAGGAAATGTAATTCAAAAGTTCGCGGGGCTTTTCCTGTTTACCTGCCCGCTGCATCCGAGTTCAGATTGCTGTCCAGAGCGGTCAGTGCTGCACTCTGGGATGCCGCCCGGAGGCCAATAACGTCGATTTCCGTCCACATGAACCCTAATCCGAGTTATCACTATCGAATTTAGCGCTACTCCTCTCGTTTGGGAGGAGTTCCGAAATCGATTTAAGGAGCCGTTTAACTCGATATTAATGACGACGTCGTGTGAACGGATACAGCGTTAAATCGGTATATCGGCCATTAAACCGATTTAAAGTCGCAGTGTAGACCTGGCCTCTCTCTCTCTAGATTACAAGGCCCTATGCCAGGGTTGCTGGAGACGAGGTTACACCCATTAGTTGAACCTAGGATCCAGGAGGAATAATGCAGAGTCTGTCCTGGCCATGGAACAACAGACCAGTTTTTTGCTCTCTCGCAGATACTCGAGGAGTTGTGGCAGTTTGCTAATCCAGGCTAACTTTGTTTTGTAGAGCTGGAGAAGGCATATGACTGTGTTCCCCGAGATGTCTTGTGGGAAGTGCTGTGGGAGTATGAGGCCACTTTTACATGCTATCTGGTCCCTCTATTCTCAGAGTGAGAGTTGTTTTCGGATTCTTGGCATTAAGTCGAGTTCATTCAAGGTGCGTATTGGACTCCACCAAAGGTGTATCTTGTCTCCACTCCTGTTCGTGATTATCATGGACACGAAATCAAGGCGTAGACAAGCTGTTGAGTGCATCCAATATGGAGACTCAGAGGTGGCATCTCTGCTGTTTGCAGATGATGATGTCCTCCTTGCTTCTTCACACTACAATCTCCGATGTGCACTCAAACATTTCACTGCAGAGTATAAAGTGGCTGGGATGAGAATTCGCACCTCCAAATCAGAGGTCCTCTCCTGGAAGAAAGTGGATTGCTCTCTCCAGGTGAGGTGGGAGCAGCTGCCCTTAGTGGAAGAGTTCAAATATCTAGGGGTCTTGTTCTGGTGTGGTGGCAGCAGCGATGCAGGTGCTATACTCATCCGTGGTGGTGAAGTGGGAGCTGAGTTCTCAGACAAAGCTCTCAGTTTACAAGTTGTTCTATGTCCCCATCCTCACTTAAGGTCATGAACTTTGCGACATGAGCAAAAGAACAAGATTGCAGGTACAAGTGGTGGAAATGAGGTTTCTCTACAGGGTGGCTGGGTTTACTCTAGGAGATAGGGTAAGGAGCTTAGCTATTCAGAAACGCCTTGAGATAGAGCTGCTATTCTTCCCGATCGAGAGGAGCTAGTTGAGGTGGTTCGGCCACCTGATAAGGATACCCCTTGGGGGGCTTCCGTTGGAACTATACTAGACGCGTCCCATTGGGCGGAGGCCCTGAGGCCGACCCAGGACACACTGGAGGGATTATATTTCCCGGTTGGCCTGGGAACACTGGGGGATCCCCCAGGAAGAGCTGGAACCTGTTGCAGAGGAAAAGAAAGTGTGGTCCTCCCTACTCTTCATGCTGCTTCCGCGACCCTCACCAAGAAAAGCAGCATAAAGGAAAAAGTAGAATAAAAATATTATCTTTCTTTTCCAAACTTTCAGAGTCTCTTCTTTCCTCTGTGTGTTACTGAACAAACCCGATTCATTGAATAGTGGTCATGATCTTTCATCTGTTGTTCCATTTTATCTGCTGTTAATTGCTTACAAGATAAAAGAAAAATCCTGAAGCTCAGGTAGCAGGAGGTGGTTAACTGTGTTAGTATTTGTCTGATGGAATGGGACTAATGTTATCTGATATTTTTCAGCAGCCCTCTTTAATTAGACCAGCCAAATTTGGCATACTGATTATGCAAGAACCTAGTTAGTGAGCCTACAAATGTTGCTAGTGTTCATAAGGTGCCGCTTTCTGATCTTATCAAATCATTCATTTAAAAATATTTCACTTTAAAAGATCTTGAAGAATTGTTTTACTTGACAACTTCTGATTTGTCAAGTGAACTTTTTTGTGGCATTGAATTTTATATTCCTTCTCTAAAGATTTCTTTCATATGTCACTTCCTGAATGTACTGGGCTTTTGGGTTCAAGTTTCTCTCCTCAATCTTCTTTAAGCAAAATATCAGCATCAGAGAGATCAAGAAGCTCACTTGTCAACACACCTGACAGAGTACTTACTTGATTGTGACATCTGGAGCTTGTCTCAAAAGCAGATTCATATCGTGTCATCTCTGTCAATGAGTGAGTGGGTTATCTTGAAAAGCCTTTGTTTCTTTCCATACTGTAGAAACAGCACTCATAATCTATTTCTATAGATAGTGGCAGACTTCGATCGCTATATTTTATGAGCGTGTGTGTCTCAGAGCATAATACCTACATTGAGTAATATCTGAGTGGTTTTAAACACAGTAGATTGGCCTTATTTTCTTGAGTGCTGAAGACTATTGCTGAATGTGCTTTTTGCCAGCTGCTTTTTTTTTTTAAGATCCATCCCTTTTTCAAACTCTGCCATAAATTCTCCTTTACCATTGTTCTACAGTTTGCTTCACTAAATAGTAGCTGACGTATCAAGTGTGATTCTCCACTCACTCACTCATCCGTTGTGTAATCAATTCTACCTGTGTAAGATGGCTGTAAAGCACTGCCAGATGGTAGCATTTTGCCATCACTGGGACAAAACTACCAGTGTAAATAGATCTTTCACAGTCATTTATAAAAGTGCAAAGTTCATATAAAACATTACAGGTCATACGTTAAATTAAAGGTACATTTCTAAATAGTTTATGATGTGTTAATAAACTGAATAATAGATATCTCAATGAAATGTTAATCAATTGTTATACAGTCCAGCAAGTCAATATTTTTCATATAAGAATGGCTTATAACAACCTATAACACTTATAATACCCCTATCAAAATATGTATGGCCATCTGTAAAGTATATTACCCATCTGTAACATGGTTATAACTCCTATTAATCATTTCTGAATCCGAAATAAAGTGTTCGGAAATGCCATTTTCATAAATATGTGACCATGTTACCATTCTAATTTGGTAACATTTTACACTCACTTTGAAATTGCTTGTTTAGAAGTATTTGACTATGTTAGTGGCAAAGCAATGGAGAATCTTACAATTCAACTTTATTTAAGTTAGAGCACTAGACTCTTTGACCCAACCATGGATTATTCCTTTTCAACAATACAATGTCGTGCTAAAAGAGTGTCTAAGAGTTGACTTGGGAAAATGGCCAGCAATGACGAGAGAACAATACTTATTTATACCATTTCTCAATGACCGCACATTGAAACGTTTAATTCAAAGGTGCAAATCCCCAGGCTGTGCTTTGGACAGGGCTAGTTTTGTTTGATCACACAATTGAAATGACTGTAAACTAACTATATATATTTAAAAGAGACTTAATTTGCAATCAAGATGGGAAGAAAGAGTTTGAGTCAATTTCGAACCATTTCAATATGTGTAGGTTCAAAATGTATATAGGGAAACGGTCATAAACAGATAGCTAAGGGTTAATGTTTCTTTTACCTGTAAAGGGTTAACACAAGGAACCAAACACCTGACCAGAGGACCAATCAGGAAACAAGATTTTTCAAATCTCAAGGGAGGGAAGTTTTGGGTGTGTGTTCTTTTGTCTCGTCTCTGTTGCTCTCTCGGCTCTGAGAGTGATCTCTCTATCTCCAGGCTTTCTAATCTTCTGTTTCCAAGTTGTGAGTACAAAGGTAGAAAGACGACAGGCTTATATTGTTTTTGTATTTACATGTGTGTAGTTTGCTGGAATGTTTAAATTGTATTTCTTTTTGGATAAGGCTGTTTATTCATTTTTTCTTTTAAGCCAATAACACTGTATATTGTCACCTTAATACAGAGACCATTTTTATGTCTTTTTCTTTCTTTTTAAATCTTGTTGGATTTATTCCTAGCTGGGGCTCAAGGGGATTGAGCCTGCAGCTCACCAGGGAATTGGTGGGAGGAAGAAGACGGGGGGAAGAGAAAATATTTGTGTTAGAGTTACAAAGCTTGCATTTGCAGGGACTCTGAGTGAGGGTGAGAGAAACCTGATCTCTCTGGTTTACGTTAAAAGGAATTGAAACAGGGTGATCTTCCAGGGCCATACAGGGAGGGGAAACCTGGGAGAAAGTAACGAGGAGACAAGGGGAGGGGGTTATTTCCCTTTGTGGTGAGACTCAGGGCATCTGAGTCTTGGGGTCCCCCAGGGAAGGTTTTGGGGAGACCAGAGTGAGCCAGGCACTGGAATTCCTGGCTGGTGGCAGCGCTATCAGATCTAAGCTGGTAATTAAGCTTGGAGGTTTCATGCAGGCACCCACATTTTGGACGCTAAGGTTCAGAATTGGGACTTATGCTTTATGACAGAACACAAGTGTATTATATATCACATACACACACTGTAATTCAAGGAGAAAGTCCAGGAATGTTGTTGGAGTTACACCAGCAAAAAACGGTGTGAGATCTTTAGTGGGTCTTTTCTGAATTATAAGAGTTGAGATTTGCTACAATTCCAGTGCTCACAATGAGATGGTATGGACAAGCTGATACCTAGATGCTATTCAATCTAAGGAGGGGGCGTTTTGAAGGAGAAGCACGCAATCAGTGGATTGTAGCAATCATAGTGTGAGATCAGGACTGGTATCATAAGGCTCTGATTTTGTGGCCTTATATACTGTATTTGAAATGTTTTTCTTTGACATCAAGTGCGTAAGCCTGCTGACTGAGCTACAGTGTCGCTCATTACTTACGCTTATCTCATTTTTAGATCAAAAATAGTTTGCTAAACATAGTAAAGTGAGCACAAATAGACACTGTCTGCCTGTAGCGAGGTTGCCAGGGCTCAACCTTCCTGTGGAGGAGGGGAGCCACACCGGCCTCGTTCTCTCTGGGTCCGGTCCTTAGGATCCGCGGTCCACCGTCCGGGGGACGTTCGGTCCCTGTGGAGCGGATCGAGCCCAGGCAAAGTTAGTAGGGGGTCAGCCGTTGATGCGCGGCGGGCACCAACACTTGTGTGAGCTTGTTAGTTCTACGAGCTCGGTAGTTCTGGCCGCTTTGGAGCAGGGCAGAGCAGTGACAGAGTCAATAGGGGCCCAGCCCTTGGTTTGGCGGGGCGCCAAACACAGTTCAATGGGCTCTGGCCCTTTTGGGGCAGGGCAGAGCAGTAACAGAGTTAGTAGGGCCCAGCCCTTGGCTCAGGCGGGAGGCCAATCACAGTTGCAATGAGCTCGGGCCTTTTGGGGCAGGGCAGAGCAGTAACAGAGTCAATAGGGGTCCAGCCCTTGCTCGGGCAGGCACCAAACAAACAGTCAATAAGCTCTGGCCCTTTTGGGGCAGGGTGGAGCAATAGCAGAGTCAATGGGGGCCCAGCCCTTGGTTCGGGCGGGGCACCAAACAAAACAGTTCAATAAGCTCTGGCCTTTTGGGGCAGGGCGGAGCAATAGCAGAGTGAATGGGGCGGTGAAAGGGTTTCTGCCACCCGGTTGCGGGTGCAGGGGAACGCAGGCCCACCCACTCCTCTGCGTTCCACTGGGGCCCTAGTAGTGGCGTGTCGCCACTAGGCGGTCAGTGGGGATCCGGACGAAACACACTGAGGGGTGATTCAATGGGATCCTGCCTGACACACACAGCCATAGGCTCGGGACCTTCTGCGGCCTGACTATAGTCAGCCGCCCCCGGGCTACTTCCAATCCCCCCTTCACTTTCCTACCTGGTCAACGAGGTCGTCCACCCCCATGGGCTCCTCCCAGTCCGGGCTAGGTGGTAGATCCGGGAGCGTCTCCGGGCAGCTGGGCCAGGTCTGGTCCGAGGGTTCCTCCGGGCCGTAGTAAGGGCTGGGCAGCTCTGGTAGTTCCACGTCATAGTGACGGCGGGTTAGTTCTGGTGGCTCCACCTTGTAGCTGCTGCGGGGTAGCTCCGGTAGCTCGGCGTCGTAGTTGCGGCGGGTTGGCTCCGGCAAGTCCTGATACCTGTCTCTGAGCTCAGCAGCCTCCCAGGGACGAGGGTCAGCTGGCACGTCTGCTCCAGCCGGCAGCTGAGCTACAACTGAAGGCCGGCACCCGGCTTTTATACTTACGGGTCGCCGCCTGACCCTTTGAGGGGCGGGGCTTCCACCCGGAAGTTCCGCCCTGGGGGAAGATTGATGGGGCTCAACCCTCCCTGTGGAGGAGGGGAGCCACACCGCCTCGCTACACTGTCCCAATGAGCTTACAGGCCAACAGATAAAAGACAAAATACACTGTGAAATCTAAAGGGGTGGGGATAACAGATTTGTTTTTCATCCTTTCCATAATTATAAATTTATAACTTTGGATCATCATAAAAGGAGGAGGCTTGTAGGAGGGGTATGAAGGAGAGGAGACACTGGTGACTTGGTGTTCAAAGGTACTGCAGACATAGCAGGTGGCATGGGAAAAGGTACGAAGATAGGGGTGACTGAGCTAGTCAAATAAGACATCAAAGATGGCATCACCAGCAGAGCAGAATTTTTGAGGAGAAATGTGATAGGAAAAAAGTCTGAGATGTAGGTCACAGTGAGTTGTTTAGGTCTGAGAAGGTGAGCACAAGATTTTTACACTTCATGATGTGTGCGAGAGGGAGTCAACTGAAGTACACATGAGAGATGGGGACCATAGTCAGATTAATGGGCAAGGAAAATCAGTTACATGGTGAGTTATAAAACTCTTTCAGTACTTGAATGTGCCATATTCTGCCCCCTGTTAACCACATTGAGTAGAACCACAAAATCAATGAGAGTATTGGAATACATGGAGTAAGATTTTACTTAAAATCCTAAATGACTGGTAGAATATATCCTTGTATTAATTAATTAATTGTAATGCAGTGTCAAAGATATTTAAGAGCACTCTATTGTTAGAATTATTATTAAAGTATTCCTACCCAAAACTGCAGTGAATTTGGTAAAAAAAAAAAAAAAAAAAAGTCTTCAAAATATGTCGTCTCTCAATGAAATATAGTGTAATTATATTGTGTTGGCAGTGGGTCATTTTTAAAGAAGCAGATGTCAAAGCAGCAAAAGGAACGTGCCACTGTTTGAACTGTATTAAACATATGTAATTGCATATTGGTATCCAATAGAACTTAAATAATTAAACATATATAGGACTCTTTGCAACAAATACATACTAATCGTAAATGTCATCACTGGCAGCATATTATAGTTGTAATAAGATCTGATCAAAGGCTAATTGAGTT
Organism: Chelonoidis abingdonii; assembly: GCF_003597395.2. Taxonomy (NCBI): domain Eukaryota; kingdom Metazoa; phylum Chordata; order Testudines; family Testudinidae; genus Chelonoidis; species Chelonoidis abingdonii. Next base: position 18,409,303 of record NC_133774.1, read on the forward strand.
TCTGGGATATTTTGGGTAAATAAAACATGATTTCTAATAACAACAAATTACCTAATAGGATAGATGGTTGGGTATTTTAAAATGTTGTTTTTACAATTGAATTACAAAAATCTCATTATGGGGTTTCTTGCCATCAATTTCATTTTTCTAGTCGAAGCTGTGTTTTCTGTGCTAAGAAATTCAGCTTCATCATGCTAACAGTAGCTGTGATAAACATTTTAAATTTTGAGAATACTGAAGACTGAATCACTTGAAGTAGCTGATGGAGCAGGGGAGAAAGATAATGTTCAGCCACATTTTTGATCTCCTGATCCTATATCAGCAAGTGGCCAAAATAGTCCCATATGCAAGAACACATCAATATGAAACATTACTGTGTGCAAGCCAGGGTGTGATTCTACAGTGCACTAGCTTGCCACTCAGTAATGTCCCACGTGAACAGTGCACTGAAAGTTCTGGAGTTCTTTGAAATTGGAGTACGTCAAAGCACACTATGGAACTTTTAATGCACTGTAGCAGGTTCCACACTGGATGTTGCTGTTTAGCAAGCTAGTGTGTTGTAGCTTCACACCTTAGCTTGCTGTGCAGTAATGTCCCATGTAGACAAGCCCTTAGAGCACCCTGAGGGCTGCTCTAACTCACGCCAGCTGCAGCCAGTCACTGTGGCAGGTGGCAAAATGATGTGTGCTATGCACTGTATTTCTCTTCCCCATGCCCAACATATGGTGGATGTGAAGAACTGGTACCATAAAGCTAGATCTGCTGGCTTTGTACCAATGGAACAGGATCCAGTCATCAGTCTCCAGGAACAGAGAATTAGACATAGCTACATTCAGCCTCCTCTGGCACCTATTGAGATCAATGGCAAAATTCCTATTGATTTCACTGGAAGAAGTATCCGACTTGTAATCACCTGAATTAAAACGGGAAGGCCTGAAATTTATGATTTATGGGGTCTGGTTAGATCAGTGAGATGGGAGAGCTGGACTGGTTAGGAACACAATTAGTTGCATAGAAATGGACATAATATCTGGACCTTTTAGTTTAGTATCCTACCTCTAAAAGCAGTCCACATGTGGTGTTTGGGAGGAACACAAAAATAAATCAGTACATAAATGTAAACCTATATTTTCAGTTTTCAGCATTTTCCATCTGGCATCTTTTATGAGAACTAAAATCACAATAATAAAAGTAAGAAAAGTTGCAAACCTTTAAATTTTTTAAGATACAGCAAAATTGGATAATAAATGGGTAGTTTATTTTTATATTAGTACCTCTTTACAAAAAATACTGCATTTGATGCAGCCATAGCAGTGGTTAAGTTTTTGCTGAAGGAAAACCTGATATTGAATGAGTAGGGGGAATGATTGTTTAATTGCTTTAATAAAAAACATTTGGCAAACAGAAATGCAAAGTCAAACCTTATTTCACCAGAATATGCACTCACACTATTATCTATATATTAAAAACTGGAGTCAGTAACAGGCTGAGGCATGGCCAAAAATCAGTTCTATATAATCACTGTAAAGTCTGCTTTCCAAGTTGATGGAAACTCTAAAATGAGATAATCTGATATATTGTATTTATGTACTGTATTTAAAGCCAAATACGAGGATGTAGAATTACATGCTGAAATTCTAGCAAACTTGTCTCTGCCCCTTTAGCTATGCAAAGTAGATAATAAATTATTAATAGTTTATTGTACGGGGGTGTTTCAAATGATACCTGAAAAAAAATTCTTCTTCTCTCTAAAAAAGGTCGTCATTTTTTTTTTTTTTTAAAGGGATGCCCAATGGACTGTAAAACATGTATGCCTTATTTTTTTTGCATGCAACTGTTGGTTTTTGCACATGGAAATTGCTGTAATTATGTGCACAAATAAGCCATATGATTACATGAGCCTGGTATTAAAAACTCAGCGCTATAGTTTCCATGATACTTTTCATAAGAGTAGGGGCAGATTTTCTTCTATGCCAGAGCTCAGTTTCAAAGAGACAATTATAGCTCTTGATTCTGAAGGCCTGACCCCAGTGGGACTTATTGCTACTCTGAACAGTATTGCACCGTTCATAGGGGGTTCTTAAAGGACACTAAACCACTGAGGACAGAAAAAGTGGAGCAGAACTCAATTATGCCCTCTCCTTTTCCCAATATGCCACCTAGACCGGGCAGAGGGAAATGAAGTCCATTTGCAGTGTAAACACACCAACAAGACATTACACTATGAAAGGAGAATTCTCTTCTAGGCCCTTATGATTTCTTTGTGCTACAAGCCCGTCTGAAAATCTTGTCCTAGGAGTTTTCCCCTTAAGCCCCGGGCAAAAGTTCCTTTCCTCACCCTGTTAGGCTGAGAGCTATGGTTGGGGTCTTCCTGCATGCTGTCCTCCACCCCAGAGATGGCTACATTTGGTGTTACTGAATGTGTATGATTTGTGAACTACTTCTGTGGGAAAGATAAAATATTATTTTTGGTGGTCGCATGTTCATTGAATTGTTAAGGAATGACACAAAAGAAATTCTGATCTTAAATTTACTCTCAAAGCTATTTTTAAGGGGTGATTTCTCCTTAAATGCAGTAAGAAACATCTGTTCATAATAGATGTTTCTTCCTGATTTTACCATTAAATGTGTTAAAATATGAGAGACAGTATCTCCTGGCCTTGGAAGTGAATGCTGTTTTTACAGTGGAGGCAATGTCAGATTTGGAAATGGTTATAGATGTTCTATTTGAAAAGTCAGATCTACATCTTTGCACATTCTATTTTTTTAACATGAAAATTACAATTATTTCATGTTTTAAAGGAACTGTTTATAGACATGTTTCTTTAGAGTGTGCAGAATAGATACAATGAGCAGCCAGTCATAAATCATATGTGCCGTAAGTGCACCATTATGTTGATTGTCAGTCAGAGTATTTTGATGACTACTTATTAATCTAAATTTGTTTTCCATTCTTCATATTTTTGTTTCTAGAGAAACCAAAGCACCACCATTCCATCTTTTTTTGCTAATTAATTGGCATAATTGGTAGAAATGGGCCATTTGGGAGCTAAAACCTCTTTAGCACCTAACTGAAATTACCGAATGCTGTTTATTTGCAGAAGTGTCAGTAATTTAAAGGAAAATGCTTGAATCCTAACCTTTAGTCTTTTCACACTGAGTGTTTTATTCCTATTTTCTCTCCAATATAGTCTCCTTTACTTATTGCATAAGATACAGATAAAGACAGATCCAAGCAAACCAAGCACCCTCAGTGTTTACAAATGCATATGACTTCTTTATAGCTTATTAATGGCTTACATATTTATGCAAGACACAATGGAACCCCAGAGTCTCCGAGAACAGTGAAAGATTACAAAAATATACTGCAATATCAGGAATTTGATAGAGAACCATGTAGACTAAACATAACTGCTCCCTTTCCAAAGGAAAAACAATCATATGTTAAATTGTAAGTACATCGTGGAAAATAATATTTGCATTACAGTAGTATCTAGGGGCCCTAATGTGCAAAGTACTGTATATGAAGACATGGTCTCTGTCATGAAGAGTTTACTCTAAGACCTGAGCACGATGTTATGTGTGCATCTATGTGTTGTATATTTTATAGGTAAGGTGTTTTCCAACAAGTTTGCTAAAGGGCAGGGCTAGGAGGCATTTCAAGACAAAAGGATTTTACAGAGTGAGAAGTATGTTCTACTTTCTCTCCCTTGGGGATTTTATATTTGTTCATTCTTTCTTTTCCTTAATCCTAAATAAAAACCATCTAGACTGAAAGTTCCTGTCTTGCTACTTGTGTATAGGAAACATAGTGTAACACCCTTGTAAAGCATGCACCTTGCCTCCACCTTCTGGTGGCTAGTCTAGGGGTTATCTACTGCTGCTAGCTAAGGAGCAACCTTTTTAGCTCAAGTAGCAGAAGTCGGTTCCTTTGGGAGTGAAAGTTTCGGATTAAAATCCTACTAATAATTTGTGATGTGGAGTCTGTTCCAGTGCACAGAAACTACCCTGGATGCCAGGAGTGAAGAGGTTAACTGTGTGTATTTAAGAGTCTGTTGGCATCTCTCTTGTAACACCCATCATCCTTTAGCGGACAAATAACAGCCGTCATAAACATCTGCCTTTAAAGCTGGGACTTTATGTAGCAACCAAGTTTCCACATGGAGCCAACTTTTATGGCTGATTTGCAAACCTTTGAAAAATGGGAATTTTAAAGAAAAGGCTGACACAGCCTTACCAGACACCAGTACAATTACTGCTTTTTCTCCAGGAAAAAGCCAACAGTTGGAAAGTGACCGATTCAATAAATTGTTTACTTTTATAGCATAATTGCTGCCAATGAGACTAGCCATTTTCTAGAATCTGGATTCATGGAGACTCTCAGATACATTGGTATATATCTGGAGTCACTTCAGTGGATTTACACTAGTGTAACTGAGAGAAGAATTTGGCCTGCGGTGTCTCTTCTTTCAATGGGATTGTTGTATGACTGAACTGAGCACTCAGGTACTCTGATGTAAATCCACTATATGCAATAGAGTTACTGCAGATTTAATCTGATATAACGGAGAACAGAATTTTCAAGGGCCCCCTTTTCAAGTCTAGAAACAAGCTATATGTTGGGAGACTGAGAAGCTATATCACAGAATGAAAGAGTGGAATGAAATCACTGAGCTCCTTCCCATTGAAGGGGTTGACTTGTCTCTTGGTTCACAGAGGAAAAAGGCAGAAATTCTAGTTTCCAACATGTTTTTAATGCACTTATTCTTCCACATGAGAGAATAAGGAGAATCAAGTCAGTCTGTGCAGAAGGCTTTGTCCCCTGTAGCCTCCATGGAATCCCCTTTGCACCAACCCATTATTGCACCATAATTTGCCATCTCACAAAGTTCTCCTTTCCATCATTCCAATTTTGATGGTGGCTGCAACCCCTTATAATTTTCCACGATCATCTCCCATCATGCTGCCTGACCCTGATTCAGGAGCCACGAACCACTTGGGCAATATCTCCCTGATCATTCCAGACCTGTCCTATTTAAGTTGCATCTCTTTACATGCCCATGTGTTAAAAACATCAGCCTGAGTCTCATAGGTGTGCGTGGATAGCACAATGACAGAATTAGACTAACCCAGTGTGTTTCTGCAACCACCTTAATCCAGATGCCTGTTAGCAAGAGAGAATCAGATATGCGTAAAGAAGAATTCCATGGTTCTCTTTAGTGTTAATGTGCTGTAAGAGGTTCCTTTGGAGCCCACATAGACTTTGAATGCTCTCCTAGCTAGTGACTTGTAAGCAAGAACAGATTTATTTTTTCCTGTGCTTTCTGATCTTATGGACGTCCATGCTGTCTGTGCAATCAGAGGTGTCTGTCGAAGTGTGAGCAAAATCTCCTCTTTTCTACAGGCCCGCTGAACAAATGAACATACTGTACACCCTGTGGTTGACCAGTCAGGCTTACGAGTATTCAGCTGGTCACACATTAACACAGAATCCAGGATATGCAGTCTGCTGGAGTCATTCCTTTGTGGTTCAGTTTCTTCCCAGGTGAATTTTCCAGACATCGGTTAGCCTGTAGAGTGCCTGCAGGCTGTACGTCTCATGTTACACAATTTTGACACCCCAAGTGATCTTAATGGGCTTCTTTGTGAATATGTGGTATGCAATCTGTCATGCTAGCATCCAGAAATGCCTTTGTGTGAACTTTGTGCTTTCTTTTCCCACTGTTCGGTGATTCTTCTTTTGACATATGTATCACTATAAGGGAACAACTACATGGAGGAAGGAAGCACTAATAATTCAGCAAGGGGAAAGGATGATGGGGCATGAAAATTTGTTAATGGCATGACTCCAAAAAGTATCAGTCTAAACCTCTCGTTGCCTAGCAGCTAGATAACAAACCAAGGTCAAAACAACTTCTCAGGAAAGAATACGCTACCATTAAGAGGAAGTAACATCTAGAGAGTGAGTCTAGTGAATCAAATAGATTGAGGAGCAAGGAACTATTGGGTCCTAATCCTGGATCTGCCTCTGATTCAGTGCGTGAATTTGGGCCAACTGCCTTAACTTACATGGGACTCTTTCTTTCCTCTGCTAAATGGGGGCTATTTCCTCTCTGGTGCTGAGGATTAACTAGATGTTTGTATAGTCCTTTGATCATATAAAGTACTAATTATATTTTAACAGATTAGCAGGAGCTGGAATAGGCATGTGATTACATATGTGAATCAAACGTGCACAGACTCCCATCTAAAATGATTATAATCATTGCCCATGCTGATGAATCCATAGCTAGAGGTTCCAATGTCCAATCTCTAAGGATATGTTTTTACCATGGATGTCATGAGTCTGTGCTACATGGCAGGTGGTTGTATTATATGCATATGTGGTGACACAAGGAACCAGATTGGCAGGTTCTCAGTAAGAGCATTAATTCCAAAGTGATCATGTGGGTTCTGAGCTGAAAAAAAAAATTGAAGCTAGCTTGGGTTCACAACAGGTGGCTCCAATAGTGATTTGTGCTCCAAACTGTTTCAACACAATATGCTGATGGTGCAGTGTGTTTTCATGTCCTGGGCACTGAGTAGAGAGTCAGGCAACCTGGCTTCTAGTCCTGGCTCTTTCATCTGCTGTGTGACAGTAGCCCAGTCTCTGTGCTTCTCTTTGGTGCCCTTGGCCTATTTTGTTTAGATTGTAAGATCTTTAGGGTAGGGGCCGTCTCTCAGTGTGAGTTAGTATAGTGCCCAGTGGGGCTCTGGTATCAGCTGGTATGACTGTAATACAAAAAAATAATAATAGGCACTGATTTTATAATCTGCATTTAAAAGAAACCATTAGACATTTTTATGGTGTCTCAGGATGACGCTGGCCCTGTAAGAGGGAGCAGGACCAGAGCACCTGTGCTTCATCAACTGACACAGATTAAGCTGTAAAAGAGGGTACCTGGGCCACGGGAAGAGTGGGAGTGAGTGAGTGGGTCTGTAACCAACCTGGCAGGTTGGAGTTAGGAAGCTGCAGGAATCAGGAGCAGAAATAGCAGGACTGCCAGAGTCCCCTGGGAGAGAAGGAGGCAGTGAGAGCTTGAGAGGCAAAGGAGGGGAAAATCCCCTGGGAGTTATAGTCCAGCTGGCTAGGATGTGCTGAAGAAGTGTGTTTGTTTGTGTTATGTTGAAGTTTGGGACAATCAAACTGCCTACAAATGACAGGCTATGGCAGTGGGTCATGTGATAAGCCCTGCCTTGTTACCAGTGGGTACAGAACTGGGAGTCTTGGTAGTTTCCTTTTATTTAACTGTCTCTAAGCTCTTACCTGTTCTCTTCCTCAGAAGCTGCTACCACAAGTGCTTGCCTTCACTCATTTTCTGCCCCTCATCTGGCTCAGAGATAGATTAGGTTCTAACTATTTTCTGAAATTGTCTGCCTTGAGCCTTTGCCCAGTCTGAATCAGGTGGGATGCTGAGGGGCAGTGGAGAGAAGCATTAAATAAAGTCCCGCACTTTATGGCTCACTATGGGAGTTTTCTGTAGAATGAGCCAAAATGAGTGTCTGTCATCAGGCCAAGATTTGTCTGCATAGACAAGCAGAGTGCAGAAACCTATTACATAACCTCAAGGGCAGAGGGGTCTGTGTAAGTTTTTATGTAACTAAACGAAATGGGTGGTGAGGCAGAGACTGACAGTCTTCTGTGAAACACCTGACACACTTTTGGTAGCTGTAAATAATTATAGTTCTATTTCAAGCATGAAACCATTCTATGATATAACATTTTAAATGGACTACTTACTAAGATGGAAAGCCAGGTTTGTCATCTGTAGTACTCTTTGAAGCAATATTATATTTTTTTAGCTTTTGGGTATATTTTGAGAAATTTCAGTAGTTGTGAAAGGAAAAAAAATAATACATCTCTACCTCAATATAATGCAACCTGATATAACATGAATTTGGATATAATGTGGTAAAGCAGTGCTTCGGGGGGATGGGGGTGGGCTGTGCTCTCTCACAGATCAAAGCAAGTTCGATATAATGTGGTTTCATGTATAACACGGTAAGATATTTTGGCTCCCAAGAACAGCATTATATTGAGGTAGAGGAGTACTTGTGGCTAGAGCCAAGCATCGTGTGGGCAAGCACTGCCTACCTTTTGCAGACTGCTGATACCGGGAAAAATTGTTTGGTGTTTTGTTCTTTAGATAGTCATCTGTTATGATCATCAAACTCATTTCAGTGTTTTACTAAGCCACTCTGAGTTTAAAAGGCTGCTAATTAATTCCCCCTAGTAGTCAGAGTGTTCCTCAGCCAAAATAATGCAAACTTTGGCATGGTGATCCAGGCCTCCATGACCTCCAGGTTGAATTATTGGAAAGTACAGACCTAGAATGAAAACACAGGCATTAGAAAAAGCTTCTGCAGGTTCAGCATGTAGTAGCCCACGTACTCAGCAGCCCAGAATGATATCAACACATCTTTTGATTCACTAATGCCTTTCCTTGCTCTCCATTTCATACTGGATTATATTCAGGGTCCTGATCTTCTAAGTGCTCAATAAGCAGAGCTGGGGCTATTTTATGAGAGGAGAAATGGAAGTACAAAGTGATTAAATGACTTGCCCAGGGCCATACAACAGGTCAGTGGCAGATTTGAGAACCGAACTTGGGTTTTCTGACTCCTAGTGTTGTGCTCAACCACTGGAGTTATTCACACAGAGTATAGAATATATATGCACAAAACTCATTTACTAATGGCATTTGCAGCTGCAAATTCTATTATTTGCTTGATCAAACACTATATATGCAAGTAACTGCACAAGCAAAATGGCTTGCAAACAAATGGAGGTCAAGTTATTGGCCTCTTTGAAAATTTGGCTCAAATGTACAAACTGATTACAATCTATAATATTCAAGGTATATTTGGGAGAGGGGGGAAACTGCTAAGGCATACATTTCATGCACTGTGTGAATCAAGGGGAATGCTGAATATTTCCGCAAGGTTCTGGGTTTTTCACCCCTCTTCTGTTCATAGCTGCACAACCATTAGGATTTCACATTTTCCAGAAGTTTTGCTTTCAAAGAGCATTGAGTCTAGTGCATTGTAGTGTGGAGTACTGCAAGAAGCAGGTCAGCCATATGGCTACAACAGCAGCATTAGTCTTCACTGAGGGATAATAAATATTTTGCTATACAGTTTTTCTTTCATAAGACTTGTGATCCATATGGATTTTAATCAAAAAGCATTTGGCTGCAGGGGTGGCTAGGAGCATACAAGGCCTTGGCAAAAGGCCCCAAAGCCAGTGTCCCATCTGCATAGTATTATCCACACGAGTAGGTTTTCTCTATTGAAATCAACAGGACCGTATGGCAATATTCAGATCTGAAATTATTTCAAATGGATTCCCGTGTAGTTACAACTCTGTACTTGCAATCTTGGTGATTTCAATTTGGAAACTCATTCAAGTGGATAATTTAATGTAGGACTGTTCCTTCTGTTTTCCCTTGAAGCTGGCAAACTTCTAAAAATAATTTTATTATGACCAAACTTATACAGTTCATAATAGGACTGTGCAGGGTTTCAGATTTATTTGCTCCAAACATAAAATTGATGGCGAGTTATTGTTGTGGCATAATGTTTTAATATGGGTGACTAAATTGTTTGAACTGACCTCTGAGATTTCTCTACAGTCTAATATCAAAGGACACATTTAATAACTGAGCTTTTCATATTGCTTAGCCTCATCTCTTTATATGGACTACAGGCACTTTTTTTTTCCTGCATATGCTGTATTATTTACTTGTTTGTTTTTGTAGGGAGCTTTGTCAGAGTAAGAAGTAAAAACTCCACAGCATATAATATATAAGGCATACATGGCCTTTGTATCTAAGGATCTCAGAAAGTTGAACGCATTCATTAATGAACTGTCCACTACACCTGTGTGAGGTAGGTATAGTCATTATGGTCTTAATTTTACAGGTAGGTAAACTGAGGCACAAAGAAGTTAAAGCCTGAATGCACAAAAGGAGTTAGGTGCCTAAACCTCTGTTTAGGTGCTGATGTGGTAATTGGACCTACATATTTACCTTAATTGTGGGCTCAATTATAGAAAGTATGTGAAAGTTCATACTTCACAATAACCTATAGTAACTAATGTTGATGGGAAAAGGCATGAAAGGGAAACAGACTGAATTAGTCCAAAAAAAAAAGGCCTCCTGTTATAAGTCAAGGACTGTGTTAAGATCATGCTTGGTAAACAAGGAAATGTAGGTCCGGAAGTTAATGAACCAAAATTGGTATACTGGATATTAGGCCCAAAAGTTGGATGAAATAATGAGGGGATGGGCTATTCCATCCATTAGGCCCTTTTAGAGTCCTTGAAAAAAGAGACTTAGGGGGAAAATATAGATGAACAGATGGAGACTGTTGGAGCAAGTTTCACTATCATGGCTTCCTTGTCCGCCATTTCCTGGCCTTCATCATCCTGGTCCTGAGAGAGATTCTGACCTGACCGGGCCAGAGAGAGGGATCCAGATGATAGCACCACCCCTACCAGCTCCAGAGGAATTCAAAATGCCACCGGAGATTAAATGGAACCAGACTTTAACAATAGGGTTGCCAGGTATCCAGTTTTCAACCAGAACGCCTCGTTGAAAAGGGACCCTGGCATCTCTTACTGACCGGACCATTAAAAGTCTGGTCAGTGGTGCAGCAGGGCTAAGGCAGGCTTCCTGCCTGTCATGGCTCTGCGCGGCTTGGAAGCAGTGGCATGTTCCCCCTCTGGCTCCTACACGTAGGGGCAGCCAGGGGGCTTTGCACACTGCCTCCACTCCAAGTGCTGGCTCTGCAACTCCCATTGGCCAGGAACCACAAAGAGCTCCCTGGCCGTGCTTCTGCATAGGAGCCAGAGCGAGGACATGCTGCTGCTTCCAGGAGCTGCTTGAGGCAAGCACCACATGGAGGCTGCAACCTTGACCCCCTCCCATGCCCTGATTCCCCCTCCCATCCTCTGAACCCCTCAATCCAAGCCCGGGGCACCCTCCTGCACCCTAAGCTCCTCATCCCCAGGCCCACTCCAGAGCCGACACCCCCAGCCGGAGCCCTTACCCACCCCGTGCCCCAACCTTCCGCCCCAGCCCTGATACACCTCCCACCCTCCAAACCCTTGGTCGCAGCTTGGAACACCCTCCTGCAACCAAAACCCCTCACCCCCAGCCAGAGCCCTCACCCCCCCCACCACACACTCCCCAGCCTGGAGCCCCCTCCTGCAACCCAAATCCCTCAGCCTCAGCCCCACACAACACCATACCCCCAGTCAGAGCTCTCATCCCCTCCCACACTCCAACCCTCTGCCTCAACCCAGAACCCCCTCCCATACTCTGAACACTTGGTTCAATCTCCCAGCCCAGAGCCCCCTCCTGCACCCCAAACCCCTCATCCCTGGTCCCACTCCAGAGCCCTCACCCCCTCACACATCCCATCCTACTGCCTCAGCCCGGAGCTCCCTCCCACACCCTCAACTCCTTGTTTCTTGCCCCCTCCTGGAGCCAGCATCCCCAGTCAGAGCTATCTTTGATACCATCTAAGAGACTATCGGACAAAGGGGTTTTCCTTCTAAAAACTCCGTCCCACTAAAAGGAAAGGGAATAAGAACTATAGTTAAAAGTAAAGTTATTACTTTACCTTTAAAATGCTTTAACTCTTTTTCCTTTATTTTTAATAAAATCCTATGCTATTAAACATTTATTTTATTTGCCATGGTACTAAACAGACTAAGATCTGTGCAAACAACACCCTGAACCTTGTTTAATCCTGTTTTAATTTTAGACAGTAACTGAGTTATATTAAAATCTTTAGGCTCCTATATTACATCTAAAATAATACAACGTCTAAGTCACAGTTTTAGGACAACTGCAATGGACAGAATTCCCATGGACCCTGTAGGCACCTAAACTCACTCAGCACCTGAGTTTTTGCAGAAAACGTTCCTTAAGTGCCTATATTTCTGCCTCTGACAATGCACACTTCTGCTCCCCTGTGGGTGTCTGGACGCCTATCTCCCATCTAAGTCTCATAGTGATTCACAAACCAGGGGAAGAGATCAGTTGTCGAATTCACCTGAGACGCACTTGCATAATATGACTCAGATTGAGCAAGGGTGCCCATTTGGTGGTTAGTACATCCTCCCAGAATGTGGGAGACTCAGGTTTTAGTTGCTCTGCACCACTGGCTTTTTCATTATTTAGCCATGGTGAAACAGCTTCAGCAGGAGAGATTGATGGGGTTCTCCACCTCAGAATGTCCCAGAGTGCCGTGATTAGAGCACTTGCCTGAGAGGTGTCAGAGCCCAGTTCAGATCCCTTCTCCCATTCAGGCTGAGGAGGTACTTGAACTCAGAGGTCTCTCACATCTCAAGGGAGTACCCTAGCCACTGGGTTAAAAGTTATGAGGCACATCCTCCTCCTCTTTTAAACTTTTTATTCAGTCCAATTAGCTTACATTTTGAAATGGAAAGTCATTTTGGACTGGGAAACCGGACAGTTTTTGTTTTGAAAATGTCAAAACATTTACTTTTAACAATTTCAAAACTTTTTCCCTGACATTTTTTGAGTTGAAAAAGTTGTTGATTTTGACCCTGGTTTAGGTTTTGGTCAAGTGTGTGTGAGTGAGAGAGAGGGTCAGCAAGGGTTCAGTTTACCCCATGAAAGACATGAATAACTCCCACTGAAATTCATGAGAGTTACACAGATCCTGTGGGGAAAAAATCAGCCCCTTAATTTTGGTGCAAAGAATATAGTATATATAATTAGAACAAAAAGCTGGTTTCTGATCCAAAGAGTTTACAATCTGTGTTTCTACAGCTCAACAGGGTCTTGCTCCATCCCTGGTCTCCTAGGTGCTACAGTAACTCACATATTAAAGGTGCTGTTATGTTTCAGGGTAGCAAATAATCTATTTCTGTAATATCACCTAATCCTGAAGATGCTAATATTGCAGTTTACCCCAATTTGTGTATTGCAGGTTTTCCTTATATATTTCTAATTGTAGAAATGTAGGACTGGAAGGGACCTTGATAGGTATCAGTCCTGCCTCAATGTAAGGCAGTGGACTAAAGTTACCTAGAACATCCGCAATGGATGTTTGTCTACCCTATTCTTATAAACCTCCAATGACAGTGATTCCAGTGATTCTACAACCTGCCCCAGTAATTTGTTCCAGTGCTTAACTACACTTGCAGTTAGGAAGTTTTTCCTGATGCCTAACCTAAATCTCCCTTGCTTCAATTTAAAGTCGTTATTTTTTGTCCTGTCCTCAGTTCTAAAGAGAACAGTTTATCACCCTCCACTTTATAATAACCCTTTTACCTACTTGCACGCTGTTATCATGTCCCCTCTCTGTTTTCTCTTCTCTGGACTAAACAAACCCAGTTTTTTCAATCTTTCCTCATTGGTCATGTTTTCTAGACCTTTAATCATTTTTGTTGCTCTCCTTTGGACTTTCTCCAATTTGGCCATATTTTTCCCAAAGCATAGTGCCCAGAATTGGACACAGTACTCCAGTTGAGGCCTTATCAGTGTGCAGTAGAACAGAAGAATTACTTCTCGTGTCTTGCTTACAACACTCCTGCTGATACATCCCAGAATAATGTTTCCTTTTTTTGTAACACTATTACATTGACTCATATTTAGTTTCAGAGGGGTAGCCGTGTTAGTCTGGATCTGTAAAAGCAGCAAAGAGTCCTGTGGCACCTTATAGACTAACAGATGTATTGGAGCATGAGCTTTCATGGGTGAATACCCACTTCATCAGATGCAGTCATATTTAGTTTGTGATCCTCTATGACCCCCAGATCCTTTTCTGCAGTACTCCTTACTAGGCAGTCATTTCCCATTTTGTACTTCTGCAACTTATTATTCCTTCATAAGTGAAGTACGTTGCATTTGTCCATATTTGATTTAATCCTATTTATTTCAGACCATTTCTTCAGTTTGTCAACATCATTTTGAATTCTAATCCTGTCCTCCAAAGCGCTCTCAGCCCCTCCCAGCTTGGTAGTGTACTCTCTATGCCTCTATCCAAATCATTTATGGAAATAGTGACTAGAATTGGACCCAGCACATATCCTTGTGGCACCCCAATCAATATGCCCTTCCATTTAATTGTGAACCACTGACAACTACTAAGCATACTTTTCAAACAAGTTCTGTGAATCACTTTATAGTAGGTTTGTCTAGGCTATATTTCCCTAGGCTATAATAATTTTTTAAAATTGAAATTGTGGAATTAATTGAATTAAAAGGAAAGTGAGACATGGAAGCTGTGATTGATTATGAAACCAAATCTTTCCCTTTTGGAAGGGCCAATGCACTGGGGAGCGTGAAGGTAAAGGCTTGCTGATATTCACTTGGTTATCTCCCAATCTGGCAGTCTCATTTGCTGTTGGATGTCTTACAATTTGGATTATGTTCGGGTTATGCTCTTTTTAAAACAAAAAAAAAACTTCTTTGAGGTTTTTTCAAAAGCTGTAACCATTCATTCATGGCTTTATAGTGTGCACTTTCATTGTGTCAAGAGGGAAAGGCTCTGCACCTGCAGAGAATACGCCATTTATTTCCTTAGCACTCCCATTCATTACTGTAGCAGCGCAGTTTGTTTTGTTAATGAAGATCATTTTGCTATTCTCCCAGAAGCCTTTTACTAAAAATGGGTGCACTTTAATTTCAGGGATGAAAGTGAGAGCCGCTGCCCCTCTCCATTTATAAATTTCAAGTGGATAAAGTGGGAGAATGGAGACAATGTACACACACACACAAATAGGGAACAGCTATTTTTATTTGTAATTCTAGTGTCAGAGGTAAATCCAGTTCTATTTTGTAGTGGGCTAGGTTTGTATATGAAGCCATAAAATAGGTGGGCACTAACTTCCATGGATGCTTCTAGTGTGCTGGCGATGAGTAGGACTTTGTCATGGGTGGGCAGGAGAACCAGGGGATTCTGTATGACCTGGATCCTCTACTCTACAAGGGGAAGATGGACGCCATTATTCTTCCCTGCCCAAATTATTGGACTTCATGCAGAAAATTCTGTGGCTTGTGTTATGCAGATGGTCAGACTAGATGATCATAATGGTCCTTTCTGACCTGAACTACTTCCAGTTGAGCTCATCAAAGTTTATTTTGGAGGATATACATAAGCTAGCGTTAGTGGCTGAAGCAGGTGGTGTGTTGGGAAGTAGGTAAACCCTATGCTGTTGGTGATGTGCCAGCTCATCCCTTGTCATCCCCCAAGGCAAACACAGCCCTAGAATCTGACATAAACAACAGAATACAATTTGTCTGTGTATCGTTAAGATAATTGATATTTATTAGCCTCTTTGTAATTTTCTGCTTTTTGTTTTCCAATGGTGCATATAAATCACACCCACAAAAGCCGCTGCGGATGTGTTTGTGTCTATTATGTTGTCCTGATAAGACTGTCCAGTTTCACCTTCCTGATGCAAGTTATTGAGACTGATTGAAGCACTGTGCTTGTCCTATCCGGAATACTATGTAATTAACGTTTTATTATGCTAATATATGCAAATTTACGAGTGTGCATTTGATTGGGAGGGGAGAGAACAAAAAGGATTAAAGAGTTCACTCTAAAGTACAAATTAATTTATTTCATTACTAAATGGCCTCAGAGGAAGGAGGGAACACATTTAGAGAATGAACAAAAGTGAAAATGAGAAAAAATACTACCTAAATATATTTTCTCTCTGAGAAGTGGTTTCACTGTGGAAGTTCAGTGTGGGTTCAAATGGTGCTACGCTGTAGTATTTCATAGAAGCTATGGTGTTTCTATGTTAAATTGGATTTGGTTCTTACTACACAAATCTTCTCATTGGTGGAGCTGTTTTTTACAACAATTCTCTGTCTCTTTGTCTCTACACGTGTGCACCCAACATTCCATGCTCAGAGTGCCCCTTCAACCCTATTCTCAGCTCCAAGTTCTCCCTCGGGCTCTCCTTTTTCAACCTATTCATGTGTTCTCTTGACCCTGTACCCTCCTGGTACCTCTCATTCTTACCCATCCTTCCAGCCCACTTCCTCATTTGGCACCTTTCCCTCTATTTTCAAGCAAGATACCGAGTCTCTAATCCTAAAAGTCCCTAGCTTTCCCTCACCCCTTTCACCAGCAATGCCTCTGTCTGTTCCCATTGCCTCTTCTCGCTCTCCTGCAATTTGACTTTTGTCCTTTCCCTTTCGTTAAGACCACTATCACTGTGTTCACTAATGATCTGTTTCTGGCCAGGGGTGAGGACCTCTTTTCTATCCTCATCCTTTTTGATCCATCTGTTGCCTTTGACACATTCACATCAATTCTCCTCCTTCAATCTTTTTCCTCCTTGGCTTTGATTCTGTCTTGCACTAGCTTTCTCCCTACTTTTTGAATTCCCTTTCAACATTTCCCTCAGTGGCTCCCTGCTCCCTCTTCTATTCAATACTGATGTCCCTTTTTGGAGGGCTGAACTTTTCATACATCAATTATGTTTTTTAATGTTTTTTTCCATAGAATGTCAGGATTGGAAGGGACCTCAGGAGGTCATGTAGTCCAACTCCCTGCTCAAAGCAGGACCAATCCCCAACTAAATCATCCCAGCCAGGGCTTCATCAAGCCTGACCTTAAAAACCTTTAAGGAAGGAGATTCCACCATCTCCCTACGTAACACATTCCAGTGCTTCACCACCCTCCTAGTGAAAAAGATTTTCCTAATATCCAACCTAAACCTCCCTCACTGAATTTGAGACCGTTACTCCTGTTCTTGTCATGTGTACCACTGAAACAATCTAGATCCATCCTCTTCGGAACCCCTTTCAAGTAGTTGAAAGCAGCTATCAACTCCTTGCTTCATTTCTCTTCTGCAGACTGAACAATCCAGTCCCTCACCTTTCCTCATAAGTCATGTGCTCCAGCCCCCAATCATGTTTGTTCCCTCTGCTGGACTCTTTCCAATTTTCCATGTCCTTGAGTGTGGGGCCAAACTGGACACAGTACTCTGGATGAGGCTTCACCAATGCTGAATAGAGAGGAATGATCACATCCCTTGATCTTAGGGTGACTAGCTAGCAAGTGTAAAAATTGAGATGGGAGTGGAGGGTAATAAGTGCCTATATAGAAAAAAAAACAACAACCCAGAATTGGGAATGTCCCTATAAAATCAGGACAACCGGTCATCCTACTCAATCTGATGGCAATGCCCCTACTTATACAGCCCAAAATGCCATTAGCCTTGTTGGCAACAAGGGCACACTGTTAACTCATATCCAGCTTCTCGTCCACTGTAACCCCTACGTCCTTTTCTGCAGAACTGCTGCCTAGCCACTCGGTGCCTAGTCTGTAGCAGTGCATGGGATTCTTCTGCCCTAAGTGCAGGACTCTGCACTTGTCCTTGTTGAACCTCATCAGATTTCTTTTTGGCCCAATTCTCTGATTTGTCTAGGTCCCTCTGTACCCTATCCCTACTCTCCAGCATATCTACCACTGACCAGTTCAGTGTCATCTGAAAACTTGCTGAGGGTGCTGTCCACACCAGCCTCCAGATAATTAATGAAGATATTGAACAAAACCGCCCCCAGGACTGACCCTTGGGGCACTCTGCTTGATACCAGCTGCCAACTAGACATGGAGCCATTGATCACTACCAGTTGATCTAGCCAGCTTTCTATCCACCTTATAGTCTATTCATCCTGCCCATACTTCTTTAACTTGCCGGTAAGAATACAGTCAGAGACAGCATCAAAAGCTTTGATAAAGTCAAGGAATAACATGTCCACTGCTTTCCCCTCATACACAGAGCCAGTTATCTATTCATGGAAGGCAATTAGGTTAGTCAGGCATGACTTGCCCTTGGTGAATCCATGCTTACTGTTCCTGATCACTTTCCTCTCGTCGAAGAGCATCAGAATTGATTCCTTGATGACCTGCTCCCTGATTTTTCCAAGGACTGAGGTGAGGCTGACTGCCTGTAGTTCCCCGGATCCTCCTCCTTTCCTTTTTTAAAGATGGGCACTACATTAGCCTTTTTCCAGTCATCCAGGACCTCCCCTGATCACCTTGAGTTTTCAAAGATAATGGCCAATGGCTCAGCAATCACATCTGTGTTGCAGCGCTAGGAGCTTGAGGGAAGTAGCAACACATGCAGGCCATGAACTTGAGAGTGGGGGGTGGAGTGGGGCGGAGTGCTGGGGTATTCAAATAAATGTACTGTATCAGATTACATGAAAAATATGAAACTGCAATTACAAATTGGTTGTCCTAGAATTTTATCTCGATGTTTTACATTGACTAGAAGAGCAAATGGCTCATGGTGTCATCACATGCCTCAGTGGAGTCAGCAGAGACAACCCTATTGTTTTCTGCCTCCAAAAGGAAGTTACCAAGAAACCGTAGTAGGAGAAACTTCAACAACATACAAAATACCCATTGCAAAATAAGATAATATCATAAACATTCAGGTTTTGGTACATTGAGGATGTCTTCATAAAGCCAGCAATAAGCTCCACTGTGTTGCTCTATCAGGAAAGAACAGGCAGACTGATACAGAAAAATGACTTTGCTTTGGTTTGTTTTCTCTATCATTTACAACAAAGGACACCCAACTGTACACAATATAAAGCTGTATTTCTGGCCTTGGTTTCTTTTTGTTGACATGTTCATACCACTTGAGGGTTGATCTGATGGTTTATGTTGTTGTCAATGAAAATATAGCCTTACATTGTAGAGTTGGGTGTAGTTTATTGTCTTAATAGTTTTATAATGGGTAATAATTCATTAAAGCTTTGAACTGTGCTACTTTCTTACCTGGAGGCACCAGGACATACAGGAAGTGTGCATGTAAGCATGTGGTAGAGATAAGCAGATTAATATTTGTGTTTCTAAAACTTTCGGCTATTTTAGGAAAAGTACATGGAATAATAGCTGAGGAGATTGTGGTGTGAAGGCAGAGACATGGGGAAGGGTAGTCTTGGTTGTTGTAAGCCATGACTTCCTGGTGACCTTGCTGCACTGGGAACCTCAGACTCCAACGCCGCTAGAATTCCTCCAGGGATTTTGGAGTGGCAATTCTGCCACCTTTTGAAAAAGTACCAGCTGTGCTGAGTGCTCCTCTGGTCAATGTGGGAGGATAACGGGGCTAGGTCCTGCACTTGTCCTGCCAGTTTGAGGGTAGCTTGTCCCACAGGTATTATTAGTCTGAATCTGTCCTTGTGCCTTGCCCTGATAGGAAAATAAGAGGGTGGAAAAACTCAATCTGATCCTGCAATGCAGGAGTGAACAGTTCTGCTGTAAATCCCAAGCAACTGAACATGCCAGAATCTAGTCCAGTCAGAGACAATGAAACCAGTCTCCTTGTCTCTGCACCCAACTCCCAGGCTGCTCTCTCCAGCCTGCTTTGTCTTTCCCTCTGAGCTTGATCCCAGTGGATCCTTTTCTGGATTAGTAAGTATCACAGACTGGCTGGATGCTTGGTGAACTGGGTCCTTGTACCTCCCACAACACACTGTGGACAAATCCTGGTGGCTCATCCTCTGAAAATAGGATCATTAGATTATTTCATAGTTAGCAGACAAGCAGTTCATCTCTCCCATCCTCCTTCATTCCCCCTTTGTTCTCCTATACAACAGGCCAGGTTTCCCCTCTCTGAGCCATTTACATGTTGTTATACCTCCAAATGTTTCATACATTGGTGCTTCCCCTCTTTGGGGATTCTCCTCACTCACATTTATCACCAGTGACATCACACTGTTCTAGAGGGTTCAAGCCATGGTCAGTACATTTTTGGGTACAGCAGACTGGATGGGATTGACAACACAGCAGTGCTCCTTAGAAAGACACTCAGCTTGTTTTTTGTTGTTGTTTTTTAATTACTAACTAAAAAGAGAGAGAAAGAAAAGAGAGCAGTTTCTGACAGAGAACACCTTAAATATCATGCCTTGAGCTTTTTTAAGAAATGCTTTAAAACATTTTGATAAGGGATTTTCTGCTTTCCAGTTGGTGGAGAAAATGAGATGGCTATATAGAACAGTGAAAGAGACTGCATGCTGAGTGCTGTCAAATAGAGTAAACTCAGTGGGGAAAAAAAATCTTTCTCCTACCTTCTTTCAGTGACAGTCATCTTAGATGGTACCTGTAATTATAGTAGGTACAACATTTTCAGACAGAAATGGGATTCTATTTTTTCATGTTGATGGTATCTCTTTAATTGGAAGTGTAGCTTTTTAACGCCTTAAAGCACTGCTGTTCACCATGCCTGAGTATTTTGCCTATATTGCTAACTCCCTTTAACCTTGAGAAGCAAACGAAATTAGCACATCTGGACCCTTGAAAAGGAGAAGACCGAAAATGTTGCAGTACTTTTACAAGGATTTTTTCCCATTGAACTTTTATGTGCAAATTAGCATGCATAGTACGTAGATGGGATAAGGAAATTGGTATGTTCCAACTTCACCTGCAATTGCTGGGGGCTTGGATGAGCTAGCTATTGTGCACAGCATTAAATATGATCATAAAAACAACAATAACATCCTTTTGGCTCATGCCATAAAAAGTGTGACAACAACCTGAGAATAGGTGATAGCACAAAATCGCACCAACAAATCACATTCAACAGCCGCCAGTGGATGAGTTGAGATAAGAACTGGTCTGAACTTAACTGCATCTAAGACTAACTCAAAATTTATTAAATTTTGAAACAGTTGGTAGAGTAACTTTTATGCTAAAGTTGTAGGGCCCAGAAGTTGTGGTCACTCCTTTGCTGGTCTCTGGGAACCACTCTATCTGGAAATCACTGACCTCCTGTGTATAAAGTATTTTGGGGTCCCTTTCACAGCTCGAACCCTACACTGCACACAGCTTTAATCCAGAGGCTCCAGAGTCCCAGCAGAGAGCCAGATACAATTGCTGGACTCCACAGATGGGTCAAGAAAGGCAGGGCTAGCTCCAGCTTTCCTGCTGCCCCAAGCAACCAAAAAAAAAAAAAGCCAATTGGCAGCACTTTGGCGGCAGCTCAATAGGGCTGCTCCATTCTTCGGCGGCAATTCGGCAGCGAGTCCTTCACTCCTTCTCTTCCTCTTCAGCGGCCCTTAGGTGGCAGCTCAAAGAGAAAGAGAGGGACTGAGGGACCTCCTGCCGAATTCCCGCCGAAGACCCGGAGGTGCTGCCCCAATACGGATGGAATGCCACCCCTTTGTATTGGCCGCCCCAAGCATCTGCTTCCTTCACTGGTGCCTGGAGCTGGCCCTGAAGAAAGGCAGTGGGCCAGTGGATGAGAGGGCTAGGAGCCTATAGGGAATAAGAAATCAGCCACAGACAGAATCTTACTGGGCAGTCATTGTTTGTGAGGAGACTGAGATTCTGTAGCTGCTAGTAGTGATTGCAGGACGTAGTATTCCTTTAATAAGAGAGTTTCTTTTAAGTAGAGAGTACTTTATTCTTGATCTGACTTAGAGCTTTCTGCAGAAGATAAAAAGAAGTGGCTGACTTTAACAACTGTCTGTAAGAAAAGAACTGACTTTTGTACTCCTACAATGAGCAAAACATTAAAAACAAATCAGAGAGACAGGATTATGCAGTGTGTGTTTCAGTTATAGGACTGTCAGGTTTTTTTAATTCTATGTCCGTAAAAAGTCTAAAAAAATATCCAACAGTGAAGGAACTAGCAGCAAGTTCTTCTCTGCAATTACTCTGGTTCTGTACATTTTACCACTTTGTCTAGATTTTGCAACAAACCTGTCAAATTATTACAGAATTAATCCTTGATGTTTTCCTTCTGAATCCCAAAAAGATGAACACTTAATTTCTTGTAAACTTTATTAAGCAGCCCTACAAAGTTGGTCAAGTCTGTGGCATGACCTCGACAGTGTGTAATCTTTTATTTTTTTAATGAAAAGATAAGACAGCCTGTTTCTGTTAAGGGTAGAGGAGTCCTGCTTCTCATACTTTTTGAAATGGTAACACACTTTATGATTGAATTTATATCTTCCTCACCAGGCCACATATAAGCAGGGTCAGGATGGGGCAGTTCTAAGATGGGAGAAACCTAAGGAAAATATAGGCCCTAGATAAAGTGATGAGGCACCTTCTGAGTCAGTGCAGAAGCAATGCCCCCTTATGGTGCCAGGAGATCATGTGCTATTACAGCTAATATCTTTTGGATGATATGTAACACCAACATCCTAACTAGTGGTGGGTCACTAAAGGTCCAGGGGCATTTTTTTTGTCAAAGTAGTTCACACTAGTGTGTTGGTCACAGTAGATTCCAGCTCTTTGCCACTCTGAATTTCCAAGTGGCAAATTCTGTGTCATGTGGTGTTTCTGTAGGCTGCTAAAGAGTGGCCATATTTTGTCATAAGAGCAGTTGAGCAACAGTGCTGACTTACAGATTTGTTCTTCTGAATTTGTACACTGTTGACTTTGCAGTTCCCTTTGAAAGGCAAAGTGTGATGCAATATTTAATAGGCAAGTGGTCCTTGGATTCTGTTAACCAGATTGGCTTAAAATTAGTCAAGTGACAAGAATTAGATTTGTGCTATTGCTCTCCTAAGTAGATAGTGCATATTAGGGGAAACCGTCTACACCTGTAAAAGTGGCAAAGAGTTCTGTGGCACCTTATAGACTAACAAACGTATTGGAGCATGAGCTTTCATGGGTGAATACCCACTTCATCAGATTCATGTCTACACCTGATATCATTGATGGCATCAACTCAAATAGGCTCAGACAGGCTGGCCAGTGTGGCATCTCTGTCTTCCGCAAGAGCAGCTAGCCAGTTTTCTGAGTGACTCCTGCTGGGGTGCATAGGCAGCTGACTCCAACCTTTCGCACTAGGTATAGGTTCTTGTACCACCTTCTTCAGTATAGTATCTGAGCACCTTCCGTGATGTGACTAACATGAGACCTATTCTTCTCTCATTCCCTCCCCAGGGGAGAATTGTGTCTGTAGTGGGGTGTTTTAGTTTGGTAGGGTTTTTTTTTAGTTTATGTACATGCTGCTATGTATTTATTAGTGAAACCAAGATAAAAAAAGTGCTGCTTTCACAGGGAACTATGGCTTTTGAAATTTGTGATGGTTCTTGGTTCCTATGGGAGTTCACTCCACAGTCTTGAACTGGCCCTACAGAGCTCTATTTCCTGCATGGATAAACTGTCTTCTCATGGTAGGATCAGGCAATATGAAAACTTTTGGTTTCAACAAATCATCATTTTCCAATATAACAAAATATCATCAAAACATTCTCAACCAGCTCTAAGCTCAACTAAATACATACATGAAAAATCTGAATTACGAACATCAAAATTAAATGTTTAAACTGAAAACCTACTCTTCATATGTGCTCAGTAACCACCAGGATTCTTGGGAGTTAGTGACACAATTTTCCTAATAAAAATTACTACAGTATCAGTCTAAAACATTACAGCAGAACTATTAAAATGTAATGAGTTGATGCATCACTATAGAGTACTGCAGAATTGTATATAATGCCTGAAGAGTTGTTCTATGTACCGTACTCCTTTGAATCAGATTGCAAATTCCTTGGGGGTAGCAGATTTGTTTTTCTACATGTAACGTAATATTAATGCACGTGTTCGACCAGATATTCAAAAGTGCATGAGGCTAGAATTTAAAGTGCTCAGCACCAACAATCAGCGCTACACAAGTTATAATAAAATTATTAAAAGGAACTACCTCATTTTAATCTATTTGAGGCCTCGTTTCAGTTTTGGTTGATTTGTCGCAATTTTCTATTTGCTCCAAATTTTGCTGTATTGTATGCTACGTGAAATTGTAAATAAGTGTTTACTTGTCTGAGCACTAAGCTAATTTAATGCAGGGTCTGTAGACGAAGTCAAAAATACTCAGGGCTTCCATGTATACATTTTATTATAATAGATTTAGTTCACCTAGTATACTATGCTACCACATTTCAGATAGATGGAGGTATCCTTATATTTGCAGATTTCAAATAATTTGTGTACAAAACTTTTTATTTCTTAATATGTGTTTGAAAAATAAAAAAGCTCCCAGGGTGGCCTGGTCAAATAATATTGCAACTGTGAAATCTCTTCTGTCTCTGCAATGGAAGTAGCTGATGCAGAACATTCAGAAAGAGCGGATTACATTTCACAATGCCAGAATAGGAAGGGGTCTGATTCAAGAGCACATGAGGATTTATTTTTTAAATGTTAATTTTGTATGTGGCTTGAAGAATGATAACTCTGAAGTCATTCTGGGCTTCCAAACCTGTATCACACAGCAGGACATCATACAGGTTAATGGTTTGGTTGCTGAAGCAGCAAGAGACCAAGGACTGGGTTTTTCATCCTTTAGATGTTCTTTTATTTGTCTAGATGACTCTTGGGCTGTTGCCTGGAGCATTCTCTTCTTTGCCTCAGAGCTTCAGAACTTGACAGAAGCAGTGCCATAGTCTTTTGTTTATGACAATGCGTATGCTCAGAATAGCTGAAATTGGCCTGGCGGGGGGCTCTTTAATCTTTACAACACTTCTGTTCAAGTTCTGGCTTGTAATTGAGCCACAGATCTAATAAATCTGTATTCATAGTCTCTCTGTGAATGTTCTAATTAAAAAAAAAATGTGGTTTGGATTGATCAATTTCAGCCTGTGTTGTAGAACTCAATCCCCTGAAAGTCTCCGCTTCTCAGTACTGAAACTGAGACAGTAGATATGTGTGCGCATGTTAATATGGGATAGGCATTTGCTACGTTATAACACTTAAAACAATTAGAGAAGCTCACACATCTAGTGCTCTGATTGTAGATGTCTTTGAGGGGCACAGAACCTGAAACAACTTCTGGGGAAAAGTCACAAAGGTGGTAAACTTTTGTGAGAGAAATGCAGCATCTTCCAGGCATGGACTTAACTGTGCAAATTTTACTCATGTTGGTTAACATTTACCTATGCAGACAATCCCATGGAAGTAATTAAGGCTCTCTGCAAGTAACCTCAGTCTATATTCACCAAACTTTCATAAGCATAGGGTTTCCAAACACACTGATACACATCAAACCCAAGATTCCATTTCATTGGGTTTGATGTTGAATGCCTGGGAGTATTAATACTCATAAACTAGTTTTTTGCAAGTCTGAGAGATTGCAAGGGAAATATCATGGGAAAGATGGGGAAAAAAATTAAGGTAATCAAAGGTGCTAGATAAAGACAGTGGGTTCCTCTCACCATAAGGCACTGAAACTGTAGAAGAGATATTTTGTATTGCAGTATACTTTAAAAGAGCTCCCATATTTCCTCTACAGATACCTTCTTAGTTTACCCCTGCTCCCCACCCCTTAATTTAAGCTATTGGCATAAGTTTTAGTTGTCTAAAGGTTTAAAAATAGTTGGAAAATATCAGTCTGGTTCTTAGAAATAAAATGAACCCATTGTCCATCTCTGATGGGGAAGAAAATGCTAGGGGTGAAGAGCATAATGGCCTGTTGTAAACTGTGCTATGTTTAGGTGCCTCAATTGCATTGTTAACTCATCTTAGATTTCATGAGATATTTAAGGTAAAGCACAGCTGGGAAGAGTCTGCTTAAGGACTAAGACAAATGCTAAAGAAGTTTTACAGCATTTTCAGGTCTTCCAACAGCACAAGATTAAAAACCTCCGCTAGCTGTAGCTGAAGAGATAAGCATTCAGGACAGCTCTTTGCCATGCAAAGATTTGACTTCGGATCTAGTTCCCAACAGCCTTCCATTGATGCCAGCAGGCGTTTTGCCGTTGGCTTCAATAGATGTCCCTGTGCTGGGCATTAGGAACATTTCAGAGGTGGCATTTCAGCTTTTGGCAGAATAAGGGAAAACACGGTGGGAGTTTCCCCACCCCTTCTTGTGCCCTGAAGTAGCTATTTCCAGTTCTGCTCACTGGAAGGAAGGTCACCATGAGTTGCAATGCTGTGAGAAAGTGGTTCAGAACAACGATTTCTAAGTTGAATTTATTTAGGCCTCAGCAAAAAATAGGTTTGAAGATCATCATTTGGGAAGCTAAACTCAATTTTGGAATTTCTAAAATATATTTATAAATTCATCTTTTCTCCCTGTTTTGATTTCAACTCTTGCTGCACTAATTAATCACTCACTAGGGAAAAATATTATTCTCCATCAAGAAATTATATTCTCTCCCAGAGAACCTGGAGTCTAACTATATAACCGCATTTGCTCCAATTCCTCAGACAGACAAACACCTACAAGATCTCTGTCAAGCATTCTTAAAACTAAAATACCCACCTGCTGAAGTGAAGAAACAGATTGACAGAGCCAGAAGGATACCCAGAAGTCACCTACTACAAGACTGGCCCAACACAGAAAGAAACAGAACGCCACTAGCCATCACCTTCAGCCCCCAACTAAAACCTCTCCAGCGCATCATCAAGGATCTACAACCTAACCTGAGGGACGATCCCTCACTCTCACGGATCTTGGGAGACAGGCCAGTCCTCACTTACAGACAGTCCCCCAACCTGAAGCATATACTCACAAGCAACCACACAACAAAAACACTAACCTAGGAACCTATCATTGCAACAAAGCCCTCTGCCAACTCTGTCCACATATCTATTCAAGAAACACCATTATAGGAGGCTTGTTCACCTGCACATCTACCAATGTAATATATACCATCAGGTGCCAGCAATGCCCCTCTGCCATGTACATTGGCCAAACTGGACAACTCTACGCAAAAGAATAAATGGACACAAATCAGATGTCAAAAATTATAACATTCAAAAACCAGTCGGAGAACACTTCAAGCTCCCTGATCACTCAATTACAGACCTAAAAGTTGCAATTCTCCACCAAATAAAAACTTCAAAAAAATAGACTCCAATGCAGAAACCTGCATAACTTGAATTATTTTGCAAAGTGGACACCATTAATTAGCATGGAATGAAGATTTGCGACGTGGATGGTCTTAACACAAACTAAAAAACTATTTTCCCCATGTCAATAGCTTTTCCTACTCAGATCTGAACCTGTAGAGTTCAGAAAAAATGAGATGCTAGCAGGAAACCCCCCAGATTAATTACCACTTAGATACTGATAGCCGCTGTCACCAGCAGCGCAATTCCAGTGGGCCCTGCGCTCATCTCCTGCGTCTCCCAAAACCTTCCTGGGGGACCCCAAGACTCAGCTGCCCTGGTCTCACAAAAAGGAAATAACCCCCTCCCTTGTCTCCTCGTACTTCCTCCCTGGGCTGACCTGAAGGTCACCCTGTTTTCCAATTCCTCCACAAATCCCTGAGTGAGCTGCAGACTCAATCTCCTGAGGCCCCAACTAGGATTAAATCCAACAAGTTTTAAAAGAAAACCTTTATGGTAAAGAATAGAAAAAGACATAAAAAATGCGTCTCTGTATCAGTTGACAATATACAGGGCTATTTGGCTTTAAAAAAGAAAAAATGAATAAACAGCCTTATTCAAAAAGAAATACAATTTTTAACACTTTCCAGCAAACTACACCAGTAAATACAAAAACACAATATAAGCCCTATTGTCTTTTTCTGCCTTTGGTTACTTACACTGTGGAATAATCAGGAGATTTAGAAAGCCTGGAGATTGAGTAGTATCCCCTTCAGAACTAGAGCAACAGACCGAGACAAAAACCACGCCAAACTTCCCTCCCTTTGAATTGAAATCTTGTTTCCGGTGATGGTGTC
>NC_133774.1:18437271-18557356 GCF_003597395.2 Chelonoidis abingdonii
CTCTAAGGTGCCACAAGTACTCATTCTTTTTGCTGATACAGACTAACATGGCTACCACTCTGAAACCTATAAAAAGTGTGTGTGAAGAAAAAGAAAACTGGATTACTGCAATCCACTGGAAATAGGGCCACCCATGTTGACTGCTTGAACACTTTAGCAGTGCAAAATATCGCTGCCTGGTTACTTAGAACATGTTTAATATGTGCTTTATAAACTGCACTTCCCTCATATTGGTTTCTCAATACAATTTACATTGTGAGTTTCCAACTTAAAACTTTCCATGATTGGGCTTCTGAGTACCAAGGTGTTCCAGTTGACAGGCTCTACGGTTGTATTTCCAGCTCTGGTCTGGAATCTGGTTCCCTATTAATCTAACAAAAACTAAATCTGTGTAATCTTTGGACATTTCATAAAAAAGTTGAACAATCTTCAGTCTCTCAGCCTTCCTGTCAGCAGGTGCATGCACTCTGGTACCCAGGGTTTACTACAGGTTAGGGAGGAAAAAGTTTGTGGAAGTACCTTGTTAAAATAATGATGATACATGATTTGGAATGTTCCCAAAGACTGGTTGGCATTCAAGATCTAAGATTTTGGTTCAGGTTGCTTGAGCTAATTCCTAGGTATCTAGCCAGATAGAAGCCTAGTGGGATTTTCAAAAGCATCTAAGCACTTAATTGCCATTGATTTTAATAGGGATTAGGCACTTCGGCAGTTCTGAAAATCCCAGTAGGTGGCTATCTGAATCATTAGGCACCAAAATACCTTTAAAAACCTGTCTCTTAATCCCTCTTCCTTCCTGGACTTTCAAGAAATTGTCTTTGAAAGCATATGATCACTTCTTCAACCTCTCACCACTTCAGCCTCCAGGAACAATATTTCAGAGAAGAGTTTGAACTGTATTCACATTCCAAAAGCATTACAGGTTATTCAAGCTGTTAGGTATTGTGTACTAAAGCAATTTAAGATAACTATGGCTTCTGCAAAGGATATGAATAGCTGAAATTGTGACTGAACTGCAAGGGTAATTGCATGAACAGAAAGTTAATCTTTATTTAACTTCTGTAATTTATGAACTCCCTGAATTGAAATCTGTCAGAACCCCACTGTTTCAGAAGAAGTGGATTATTTACTTCTGATAATAGTCACATAAATTCATTAACATACTGTCATGAACAGCTGGGTGTTAAAATGTGTTGTGTTTTGGTGGCATAAATAAAAATGTCCAACAAGAAGCTGTGTTTAAAAACAAAACACCAGATGCCTATGGAAGAATAAAAAGCAATGAATGTTTTTAAGATAATGGTACTTGCCTAAATTGGAAACAGGTCTGTTTGCTATTAACAGCAGTTTCATGACAAAAGTGTATCTTCCACCAGTATGCAATCTTAGGTTACTGAAACCAGTGTAGCTCCATTGATTTCAAGTGGGATTAAACCAATGTGAGTGAGGTCAGGATCAGGCCTTGGATACATCTTTTGCTAGTCAATGAATTTTGTTCTTCCTTTAGAACATGGCCAGAGAAAAGGTAATGTGAAGAGGAGGATGGTAGCTGGGAAGGGGCTGGGAATATCATATGCTGGAGGCTTTGTCAATCAGGAGGCAAGCAGTTTAAGGTGATGCTGTCAACCCAACCCTTAACAGCTGCGAATGCCATATATAGCATACCCATGAGAGAAAGGTTGAGGAAAATATCTGCCTCCTTTCCATTCACAGACAGTAGCTTTAAAAGCATGCAAGGTCCTGTAAGTTTTGACTCTCTGATACCATTTAGCCATCAATGGAAATTATAGGGCCTGATTCTCCACAGCCTGGACCATAGTCTAGTAATTTACGTTTGTGGAAAGTGCATACAAAATGCTACCAAATAAGAATCCAATTTGCATGCACTTTGCACAGGTGTAAATGACTGGAAAAGGGGCAATCCAATAGAAAGTCAGAATTGAGCCCATTTCCTTTCCTTTTATGGTGTTATTAGAGTATGTAATAAAATCCGCTAGTTCTTAAGCATCTTAACAGTTTTCTAGTCTTTAGCAGTGAAAGTTTATATTCATACCATGGGCCTTCCATAGAAGCTTCTCACTCCACCTTCTTCTCCATTGCCTCCTAATTGTGCACGGCTGTAAAGGGACCTAGACTCTGCATTTTGCAGCCCTGACATGCTTTCTTGATACCCTACTATGATGTCACACATTTATGCTGTAAGAATAGCCTGTCATGGCTGCTGCTGTGACACATGCTCAGCTGGCACCCAAGGGACTTCAGTATCTCCCGCATTGCTCTCTCCATTGCAGAGGAATGGAAAAGAAGTTAAGAAGTGGTGGTTTTGAGAATGTTGTGGTTAGGTGTTGGTAGCTGTTTGGCTGTGTGTGTGTGTGTTTGTTCCCTCTGTGTGCCGCCCCAGCCCTGCGCAGACAGCTGGCATGGCAGACCTCGAGAGAACCACCTAATGACCACAAGATCCATTAAGGGACGAATGAACGCAGCCAGGTGTATTGTTGACAAAGCATAGTACTAGTATCCCATGGTACACATATTCCCGTAACAATGGACCAGCTCAGTGAACAGCGGGACTTTCTGTTCCTCCCTAAGGCCAGACAAAGACACGCCCTCTGAGATACATCTTTATATCCCAATAAAACAAGTTAGTACTGCCCCTTTGATATAGTTAGTTACTGCCCCCTTACGTCACTAGTAGTCACCCATCTTGTACATGTTGGTTTGATCAAAACATCTCTATTACGTACCATCGTCCTGACCTTATCTTTTAGGATGAGTCAGTGTGTTCTTGTTATCCTTGCGTAATGTTTTTGTACCATCCTTGATATCAGGATGTTCTGGTACCACTGGATATCAGCATGTGTTTGCATGAGCACTCTGTGACTAGCACTTGTTAGGAATATGTTTTTTCTGCAATATCAGCCCTGCTCTTGCCAAATTCTATGAGCAGGTCCTGCCTCATACTAGGCCTCTGGTATAAGGGCTTATGTTTCAGGCTCTCTTCCTACTACAGATGTGAGTGTCATTCTGGTTAGAAGAGAAAAGCTTCATCATATACAAAGGTTTGGCAGCACTTCCAAAAGGTGGCCAGACTCTGGATTTGTCTAATCTCTTCTGAAAGTTTCTCATAAATACAAAGCCACCCAAGTGCTATCTGCAAACTTTTCATGGTGAAATTCAGCTCTGTGCAGGGGTCCAGCACAAGCCCTATGAGCCAATTAGAGTAAATTCCACTTATACCCTCAAAATGGTACTGAAGTGGTGCATAGGCTTTGTACTGATCCACAGCACTAGAGAAAATTGAACACATTGGAGCTTATTTTTTGAAGTAATTGGGGGGGCAGTTAGAGGTATTTTGCTTTGTTTACATATTTGTCTCTCTTCTGTAAATATTGTATTTGTACTGATGGCACCCAAAATATTCATCTTGGTTTTCCTTCAGTCAATTTGCTGAGACACGCTATTTTTAATTAAATTAATTCTCAGAATGTTTGCCAGGCACCCAGTGTGTCTTGTGGGATTTTGTGTTCATGTTCTTCAATGAGTTAATGCACCAGAACTGGCATCTATCTCCCTGTATGTGAATGAATAATGCAGCTTTTCTTATTTTAGGTTCACAAGTTAAGGGTTTTACATCATTGCGGTTCCTGACTGAGCCTTCAGATGCTGTCACCATGCGTGGAAGTAATGTGCTGCTGAATTGCACAGTGGAGTCTGATCAAGGAATTCCTGTCATCAAGTGGAAGAAAGATGCAGTCTTCTTAAACCTGGCAGTGGATGAAAGGAGACAGCAGATGGCCAATGGTTCCCTCTTGATACAAAGCATAGTCCATTCCAGGCACCATAAGCCAGATGAGGGTCTCTACCAGTGTGAGGCCTCTTTAGAAGGAATTGGGGCTATCATCAGTCGGACAGCTAAAGTCACTGTAGCAGGTAGGAATAACTCTTCTGTCCTTTTAACTACTGGAAACATTGTCTTGTGTGAACAATTTTAAAGAAGCATTAAAACACAAGGAAACATTCTTCAGGCAGAAATGTGT
Source organism: Chelonoidis abingdonii (assembly GCF_003597395.2). Lineage (NCBI taxonomy): Eukaryota > Metazoa > Chordata > Testudines > Testudinidae > Chelonoidis > Chelonoidis abingdonii. The sequence goes on from NC_133774.1 coordinate 18,441,309, forward strand.
GGTTTGGTTCCCGCCACCCCCCAGAATAAATAAAATAAAGCCAGACATGACATTCTAATCAGCTCGTTGTTGCTGTGAGATATTTGCTGCATATTTATTGTCTTCAAAACAAGAAAAAATCTTTGAAGTTGGAAATTAACTGCTTTCTGAGTTAATTCAGCCTTAGAAAAAGTAAAATGCTGAACCTCTGTGGGATGTAAAATGTGCATAATTTGTTTTTCAGTTTAGGTCTTTTTTTCCCTCACTGACAAGAATCCATTATACAACTTATTGGAATTTGTAACCTTAATGTCTGTAGCTCTTTTTTGAAATATCTGGGAGGAAGTATAATATGGTGGTGAGAACAAGATATTGGTCATCAAGAGACCTGGATTTGGTTGTGGCTCTACCACTGAGTTTCTATATGATAGCCATTTAGGCCTAAATTATTACAGGTGGCCAATAATTTTGGGTGTTTACCATTTGGGGGCCTGGGCTGGTGCTCCTAGATATGATTTTCAGAAGTGCTGAGCATCCATAATGCCAAATGAAGACACAAGGGATTGGTAGTCTTTGTGAATGCTTTATGTGTGTCAAAAATGTCATCGTCTCAAGTTAGTGGGTATTTAAAAGGATAGGCAATGGCCTATCCAGGTCTGTTTTCCCATTTGTATAATGAGAATAACTGTACTCTGCTTCACAGGGTGGCGTGAGGCCTTAATCAGCTAATCATTGCAAACTGCTTTGAGATTCTTGAATGAAAGGTTAAAGAACGAAGTGTTATATTTAGTATCCCATGGTATCCAGCTTTCAGCCTATTTCTGTAGGATCATTGTAAACCATTATTAAAATATTTCACAGGGCAGTAGGTTTTCTTTTGATCTGGAGCAGTGTGTTACTATATCTGGCTCTGACTGAAATAATGTTGTGGCTGCCTAGAATGGCCAGAACTTGAACTGGACTTCCTTCAAGTAGATATCCAGACCTGGGCTATAGTCCCCTATCCCACTTTATTTTCTATGGGAGACTTGCAGGCACAGGATCCTTGGTCTTACATTGGTTGAAAGTAGCCAAGTCTCTAATCAGACAGACTAAATCTCCTTGGGAGTCTAGATAAGTATTTTTTACAGTTATGCTAAGAATCAGAGTTGATGGTACTTGAAGCGCAGAAGAGCTGGAAGGCTCCTTTGTTAACGGAGTTATTCTTTGAGCCATGTGAAAGGAATCTTTTCTTGAAGAAAAAAAATAAATTTGTAGCCACTCTTGTTCCAAAGATAGACCTAGAAAATGCAACTTGATTGCTAGACTTGAACATAGATGGGATCCATTCCTTCAGCAGCAGATTGGGGGAGATGGGCTAAAAATTCCTCATTGAGTAATGTCAGGTGCACCTGTGCATCTTGAGTCCTTGATCAGAGATTTCCTGTTTGCAGTGTCTGTTTCACCTGTCTATATGTCCTATACAGCCTTGTGCCATGCACTAAGGCTACATAGGGCTGCCATGGTCGATCTGCCCTCAGTTCCCTCTCAACCATCTCGGCCCAAGACAGAGCCCTAGTGTGTCTGCCTTGAGAGTGCCTGAGCTAACTTATTCTCTAGTGTTAGTTGGTTTTAGATAGTTGTTACATAGTTAGTAGATAAGTAGTGTGAGGATTAACTTAGGCTCCCTGAAGTGAGGGAGAGAATCATTCTCTCCTGGCAGGGCATGCCCAACTCTCCAGGATTCAAACATTGCCTCTCTTGTCGGAAGCCTATCCCAGTCAATGATGGCCACTATGTGTGTCCGCTGCCTGGGAGTGTCATATGTCTCCCAGAAGTGTAACTTTTGCCTGGCTCTTAAATCCAGAGCAAGGAAGACCTCTGAGGTCAAGCTGCTGCTGGAGTGTTCCCTTTGACCCACTTCAGAGTCAGGTCAGAAGACCTTCCCACAGAAATCTGTCTTTGGGCAGATCAAGTTCCCCTTTGACCTCAGCACAGATCTCCCTTAAGAGGGGCAAAACTCTTGAGATCTCAATGAAAGGTCCCGAAAGAGAAGTGCTGACTGTTATCATAAAGAACCTGCTCCCAAGAGACTTCCCCATCCCCTGCTGAGTCCACAGTATCAGAAGCCTCAACCTCTCAGTTCAGCAGTGTAGAGGCAAAAGACTTCTCCTCCAGTACTGGTGGGTCTGGAAAATCCCAGAACTCTTACCCATCTCACAGAAAATACCTATGCTTTACTATAGGCCAGGATTCTTTTTAATACAGAAGGCTTCCCTCTGCCTTTCCTTGGTCCCAAGGGTGTCCTCAAAGGTCCTAGAGGCAATATTAGTCTTTTTGGTACCTCAACAACTGGGCTGTTCAAGGGTCAAGCTTACAAAGCCGAAGTGTTATTCACCCTGTTGGCCCACTCTCTTTTCCAGGAATAGGGTATTCAGTTCAATGTAAGGAAATCCACACTGACCCCCCTGTACAGAGAATACAGTTCATAGGGGTGTATTTTGATTCAATGACAGCCCAGGCAGAGCTTTCCATTGACTGATTCTTAACTTTCTCAGATCAAGACAGGACCATTCAAGGGAATCCATGAACCTCAGTTAGAAACTATCCGCAGCTCCTGGTCATATGGCAACTTGCACCTTTGTGACTGATTATGCAAGACTATGCCCCCATTGCTGGACTGGCTCAGAGTGGTCTATTCAACCTCTAGAGACAATTTGGACAAGCAAGTATGGTCCAGCGTCATGTAAAGAACTCCTTAGACTGGTGGAATATCGAATCAATGTCGGTGCAGGGACTTCTTTTGTTTACCCAACCCCAATGGTAACCATGACAACAGATGCTTCTCCCTTGGGATGGGGAGCTCACATCAGTACCCTCACGGCCCAGGGCAGATGGTCACCTCAGGAAACGAGTCTCCACATTAACTTGTTGAAACTCAGAGCAGCCAGGAATGCTTGCCTTCTTTTCTGACCCCTCATCAAAGAAAAATTCATCAGAATCATGACTAACAATGTAGCCTGCATGTTCTATATCAACAAGTAAGGGGGAGCAAATTCCCCTCCCTGTGCGCCAAAGCAATGCAATTGTGGAACTGTTGTGTAGCATCAGATCCAAATTTCAGCTTTTTACCTCCCTGGAGTTCACAACATCACCCTCAGCAGGTGTTTCTCCCAGGACTACAAAGGGAAACTGGACTCTCAAATTCTCCATCATAAATTGCAAAATTGGGGTCTCCTTAGAGGTAGATCTCTTCATTGCCTCCAGGAACAAAAAGTGTCATCTGCTTTGCTCAAGAGGAGGGCTAGGCTATCTCTCTCTGGAAGATGTCTTTCTCTGATCTTGGATGAAAGGGCTGGTCTGTGCATTTCCCCCAACGCCACTAATACCGAGAGATCATACATGCCAAGGCTGGGATCATCTTTATAGTACCGACCTGATTGAGACAAGCTTGGTATCTTTACCTGCTTCACCCGTGTGTTCACCTGACCATCAAACTTATGATAGTTTCTCCTCTCCTCTACCAAGTTGTGGATTATTTACTTCACGCCAACCTATGGAACCTCCACCTCTAGTGCATGGTTTCTTGATGGTTTGCAGGAGTAGACTGTATCTGCTCTGTGAAAGTAGAGCAGGTGATATTCAATAGTGGAAAGAAGTCCATCCAAATTAGTTACCTGCAGAACTGGATGAGATTTAGCCATTGGTGTCAATGCTACAGACTTCTGTTGAATCCTCATTGCTGTCAGCCATCCTGGACTATCTGTTGGACTTGAAGAAACCAGGGTTTATCAGTTAGCCCGATTAAGGTTTACTTCGGTACAATATCAGTGTTTCATCCTCCAGTAGAAGGATTTTTTATGTTTGCTTTTGATTTACTAAGGGCTTGGGGAAACTCTATCCCCAAATTAGGTACCGCACTCAGATTTGAAACCTCAGCCTCATACTTAAATGTCTTACAAAACCTCCATTTGAACCAATGGCAACCTGTTCTTTGCTTCACTTATGCATGAAGATGGCATTTTTAGTAGCTATGATGTCAGTCTGTGGAGTCAGAAAAATTGGGGCCTTAATGGCAGATCCACCCTTTACAATGTTCAAGGATGAGGTCTCTTTATGCCCACACCCTAAATTCTTACCTAAGATAGTATCGACCGTTCTTATTAACCAGTCCATTGATCTACTCGTGTTTTTTTCCCCAAAGTCACACAAGTCTCAACAGGAAATTTGCTTTCATACCTTGGGTATTCGGTGAGGGTTTGCCTTCTATCTAGAAAGGACCATGCAATTTTGGAAGTCACCTAGACTGAGTCCACAATCTCTGCCCAGAGACTGTCGTGATAGATGTCTGGGTGTATTGTTACTTGTTACAGTGCAACTGGTGTTCTACCATCCCCCGAAAGGATGATAGCACATTCTACCAGATAAAAATCAATGTCCATGGCATTACTCAGAAACATTCTAGTTTCCGAGATGTGTAAGGCCAATACATGGTCTTCAGGATATACATTTTTTTAAACACTATGCCTTGATCCAGTTCAGCTGTGGTTCTTGGTAATGTGGCTCTATCTTCGGTTCTGGACTCAATTCCAAAGCTCCTTTCTCTGTGGGGATATTACTTGGGAGTCATCTGAAGTGGAGCACCCTTAGGGATATTACTTGAAGGAGAGGTTACTCACACTGTGTGGAAACTGTGGTTCTTCAAGATTTGTGCCCTATTGGTGCTCCATACTTGCCCTACTTCCCCTCTGCTTCAGACTTTTCTCTATAGAACATCTGGCTGGAGAAGGTGGTCCAGCTGTGCAGCCCTATATAATCTCCATGCCTGGCACAAGGATGTATGGGTTGCAAGCGCAGGCTGAATGGACACTGCTAACGGGAAGTCTCTGATCAAAGGCTTGAGAGGCGCATGAACACCTGAGTGGAGCACCATAGGAACACACCTCTTGAAGAACCACAATTACTGCACAAGGTGAGTAACCTCTTCTTCCTGCACTGCCCCACAGTGCACACCCACTTCTGTATAAAAAAAATCAGTTAAGTTTAGGGGTATGCCAGAGAATTCACAGCCCAGCCCTGTGCACAGTGGTGTAATAACAATCGACAGGAATCAGTTTCACCTGAGGAATGGTGAAGAAAAGGTAGACTTTGCCTGTTAAGGTTTCCATCCCTCTCTGAGGATGGGAATGGGCTGTTTGCAGCTCACACAGCCAGCTGCCACTCTGTGGGTATGGCTACTGTTTCTGGGACAGCCGATGCGAAGGGAATTTCTCCTTCCAGTGCCTCCTGAGACCCAATGCACTGTTCTTCCTGCACATACTTCCCCTCCTGACAGCTTCACCACCAAAGGAGGAGGAAAGGGGGAAGGGCCAAGCTATTACACCCATGAGTGAGAATCCAGGAGCTTTTGAGCCTGTCTCTCTCCTCACCACTTGTCTACTTGCCCCGTGGCAGCCCAGAGTCTGAAGACTAAATAGTGAGATGGAGCCTGGAACCCTGCTATCCTCAGCCAGTCCCTCCAATGACCAGGGAAAGTTCAAGTCTTTTCCATCTTATGGAAAGAAGCCTGCTTCCCCTCTCCACCAGTTAGCAGAAACCCACTTCAATACCACCAGCAACAGGAGACCTTCTCCTCATCTTTTAACTCCTATAACCCCTTCTGCCATCTAGGGCAGTGGTTCTCAACCAGGGGTACATGTACCTCAGTGGGTGTACAGAGGTCTTCCAGGGGGTACATCGATTCATCTAGGTATTTGCGTAGTTTTACTACAGGCTACCTAAAAAGCACTAATGAAGTCAGTATTAACTAAAATTTGAAGTCAGTACTAACTAAATCAGACAATGACTTGTTTATACTGCTCTATATACTATACACTGAAATGTGAATACAATATTTATATTCCAACTGATTTATTTTATAATTATACAGTAAAAATGAGAAAGTAAGCAATTTTTCAGTAATAATGCAATTTTGCATTTTTATGCCTGATTTTGTAAGCAAGTCATTTTTAAATGAGGTGAAACTTGAGTGTACGCAAGACAAATCAGATTCCTGAAAGGGTACAGTAGTTTGGAAAGGTTGAGAGCTACTGGTCTAGGGGACACTCACTCTCCAACCTGACCACTATACTAGTCAGTGTAGACTCACTCACCCACACTACCTGGAGAAACCCACTTTCCTGTTGACTCCTCATACCACCCAGCGGAGGCCTGTTTACTTACTGGGCCCTCCACATCATCCTGGGAGAGCTACCCCACAATCTAATGACCTTAGGCAATGGGAGACCTACTTCCTCTATTTGATCCCTATACCAATGGAGTAGACCCCTCATAGTCAGACAAAACTTCCCACCTCAAGAACCAACGGCGTACATCCCCAAACTACCAGAAAACACCCATTGCACCATCAGAGGGGACCCACTCTCTACCTGACCAACCACCCGCAAGCCAGAGGCTTCAGGACAGCTGCCTGCTACAATCACCTCTGTTCTGAGGAACAGCTGCCTAAGAGGGGAGCCTCTGAGATGCTGTTTGGCTTTGATTGGACGTTTGCTGATTACTTATTTAAATAAATGCACCTGTATCTACTGTTCCCTGCCAACTTATTCATGGTTGTGTGTTGCCTAAATCCCTGACTGCGAGATCTCTGGGGCAGAGATTGTCCTTGTGGTGTTTGTACAGTGATGAGGCCAAAGCCCTGATTGAGGCCCCTAGATGCTATTATAAAAAAAAGGAAGAAAGAAATGCAGGGGAGAGGGAAGCATGGCATGTTAAAGGGACTGATTGGTGCGAGTGAGAGTGAAAGCACTGATGCAGCTGTTTGGTGGGGGGAAAGTGTAGAATTGCTACATTTTGTGGGATAGAGGATAAGTACGTGGGGTTATTTGAGGTGTGGGAAGAGTATTTTGGTGATGGAAGGTCAGATGAATTCGTAAGGGAGCTGGAAAATATTTAAAGAAGTCCCTGTTAAAATTTTGGCAGCACACTGCTAACTTAAGATGCAGGCAAATGGAAGATAGGACAGGGTAGGGAAGAAGGGTAAGAGGAGAAATAAAGGTCTAACATTACAGTATGTTGCAATAATTATTGCATGAAGCTGCTTTTGCAGGGCTGTGTTGTGCAAGGTACTTTAAGCTGTCCAAAGTAACAGAAGATCAACTCAGATTGTTATATAAAATTATTTGGAAAAAAGTACAGAAGGGTGACAGACTGAATTAACATCTTGATCTCTATGTGCATTTAATTCAATCAAAATTAACATGGCAGATATCAAGGATCCAGGAGAAGCGCTGGATAGATCTTAGGTTAATATTTCAGTTGAGGTTTGAACGTCTGTGTTCAGTTATGATACCATAGGCATGCTTGCTATACAGATCCGTTTGCACAGCCTTGAGCTTTCATTGAAATAGAAACGATGATGTCGTATTACAGTGGAATTGCCTGATGTGGGTTATATGCTTTCATGTTGCCAACAGTGCATATCCCCACTCTGTGCTTTCTTGTTTCTATGGCAAAAAGAAAAAAAAATCATTCCTTCAAGATATTAAAGTAAATGGCCTGAGCTTTAATATTCTATGCAGGACTTGGGAAAGGATTCAGTCACTGAGTTACAATCTAATCTTAGATTGTATCATGTGGAGGCAATAGGGCTGTTCACAGCATTTTAAACACTCACTGTGCTGTTTGGCAACATAACATACATCAACGTTATGTCTTTGGAGATTAAGATTGCCAAACCACTGTTGTGCATGGGGACATATATCTTTCTTGCAATAAAGACTATACACCTGATTTCATCTCATTTTTAAAGCATTAACAGTCAGTAAACCAGTCACCACTAAAAGGTAACAGTCAACTTTGCTGAGAACAAACTGCTCAAGAGTATTGAAAGTATATTGCTCTTTTCAAGCCCTTTCCCCCCGTTTATTTTCATTTCTTAAAGTGCTATTTGATGAAGAAAATGTGTCAAATGAAAGCTGTTTGTAATCAGTCAAGAAATTTTATGCATAGAACCTTCCATGTACCACAAATCATATTTTCCAGGAACTTCTCAAGGGCTCTTGATGCCTTGACACTCACCAATCGTAAAAGCGTTCTTGGCTGAAGTGGAAATGAGAGCAGTGAAGAGAAACTAAGAGCTGCCTCCTAGTCTAACATCTTATTAAAAGTCCCAATTTAACAGGCTACTGATTATTGGTATTTCTAGTAATGGGTAGGTCTTCAGATATAGACATTACATTGAGCAATTTGATTTCTATTCATATACCATTCTTGGGTCAGTGATCCAAAGTCTCTGGCTTTAACGCTAACCTAACCAACCCAAAACATTGCTCTTTTATTGAGGGGGGTTGAGGGAAGAGCCTATTGGTCTGAATGCAGCAATTGGCTTTTGAATGAGGCTACCAACTAGATTAATTTGAGAGGGGTAAAGTTTTTTCCATTTAGGTGTAATGGGACAGTCACCTCCTGAGCATCTCCAAGCTGCTGGATGTGGACCACAGCCCTTTACACATCCCTGGTGCCACCTGTGGGATGCTGACTGACTTTGATGGGTCTTCAGCAGCTTGAGCCTCTGGTCAAATTATAAAGTCAGAACGAACCCCTTCCAGGGTGTTAAAGACCCTAGCAAATAAAAGTCTCTTTGTCCTTGCTAGGGTCTTCAGACCAGCTCTGGGCCCTTTAAATTCAGCCCTTTATTCTGGCTTCCAAATAAGCTCTGCCACCTTTTTGGGTTTATGTCACTTTGCCTGCAGTGGCAGAGGAACCCAGTCCAGCCCACTGCTTCGGGTTAAACCCAAGGACCCTATACACAGCACCCATCTCCTGCTTGATTCAATTAGTTGCTGCTGCTTCTCTGGGCCTCTTCCATTCTAGCATCACCCTTACATCAGGTTCTTCGTCTCTCTCTCTCCCAAACCCAGCAATTCAAAATTCAATCAGAAAAAAACAAACAAACAAAAAACCCCCTCTTGTTATCTCTCAAACTCCTTTGGCCAGACAGGAGCATCCTTCCTTGCCCCTCTTGTCCCAGCAAAGAACTGACCTGCTAAGGCCCTACAGCTCTTTTTAGCCGAGCCTTCTGGGCTCTGATGGGCTGCTTCCCTGAGGCCTCTCTAGGCAGACCTGGAGGATCCACCTTCGTTGCTCCTTTCCTGTCACTTTGCCAGAAAGGGATGTACTAGGAAGCCGGGATTTTCAACAGTGTCCACAAAGGCCTTGTACACCTTCTCACAAAGGGACATGCTTTTTTCTTGTAATGGTGAAAAATAAGGTAGGATAGGTTATACAGATTTGTTAATTAGACTGAGGAAGGAAGGGCAGGAATTTGAGGGTCAAACTATGGTTCCGAACTAGACCATTTCTGAATTAGTTGGCCCCAGTATCCTTATTTTGTTAAAAGACAAGCCAAAAGATTAGATTGTACAGAATTCCTGCACTTCAGCTTTATGCTTCTTGAGCACTCCGCGTGTTTGTCGTGCCAAAAAAATTGATCACATTGTTTGTTGTGGCAAATTATGACTAAAGTGATAACTGTTGAAAATCATTTCTGAACACATTCTGCCATCTCGCTCTCCTTGAGTAATACCTTACTGTATTGCTGTTCATTCAGTCCCAACTGCAATCAATTGGGCTATTCGTGCAGTCCAAATTGTTTTGCCTAAAACATTGCTGGTTCAATGAACTTTAGCAAATCTGAGACAGGGTTCCCAGGGAATCCTCCCTGGATTCATGATGGGCAGCTGGGACCCCAGTGCTCCCCAGAGTCTGTGGTTATGGGGCATACATTCCTGGGAACTGCTCCACATTGTAATTTATCTAATAGTATTCCCAAATTCAGAATAATACAAAGCTAGTGAATAGGATCATGGCTGAACCTGAGATGAAAATCTTATAGATGTGAAAAAAAGAGAAATCTGAATCCCAGTTCAAAGCTCTCCAATAGGGAGAGAAATTTTCCTAAATTTTATAACTTTTAAACCCACTAATAATTTTAAAAGAACTATTTATGTGTGGCACAGCATGTTTAATTAACAAGTCAGAAGACTAAGGGGCATTACTATTTACAAGTATTTTAGGGTGCTAATAAACTAAGGTAAAAAATGAATTATTTAGAGGGTCACAAGGGCTATCCATTACCTAGGGGGTAATGAGATACAATAAAGTAAATGTCAACTGAATATTAGCAAATGCTAGACTGGAGACAGCACTAGAAAATGTAACAAAGAGCACTAGGCTGTTACTTTTTGAATTTCCATGATTCTGTGATACTCACTTTTATAGAAGAGGCAAGCATCCTTTAACATATATCCACCTCCTAAACTGTCAAGTATTAATTTTATTCATTCTTCTTCTCATCCAAAAGCATCTTTATAGGTACAATGCAGCATTGCCATTCACTCCTGCCCATGGCTGTTCTTATCTTAATCTCAGACTGGTCATGTCCCTGCATACAATGCCTAGCCAACTAGTCAGTGGTAGTCCTCTAGACCTGCCTGACCTTGACTCTGTTGTTATTTTCTTTGGCATCCTATTTGTCTGATATAGTATCTCCAACATAGTACTCTTTTTTGCTTGCAGCCAATCCCATACCCTGATTTCACCTTTTTGTCTTAAAAAGTGTTATTTGGGTAACAATGAAAGTGAGCCATACTGCAAAGGAATTAATAAGCCACAATAAAATCTAGGTAGTAACTTTTTAAAATAATTTTGTTGAAGAAAACTAAAACCAATTTCTTTCCAAAAAATCCCCCATGGGTCTCTAAAAATTGAGTTTTTTGAAAACTGCTAAAATTACAAAGGTCTAAATCTTAGTAACTCAGTAGAAGAGACAACACTGCTGGAAAACTGATAAAAATATGATCATCTGATAGTAAATTCAGTAGTGTGATTGGACTTTTATGAACTCTTTATCAGTGATGTTTCAATATTTTTCTTTTTATATTCAAGGGATGATTCTTTTATTCAAATTCAATATGTTATAAAAGCCTGGGAGCTGATGTGGTTCTATTATGTATTAAGTTTGTGAATAACACTGGTCTACAATTTTTGGGAAGTCATCTGCTTCAGAGATAAAATGTGGTATTTATTATGTATTTTGATGTGCTGAATTCAAATATGACGATTAAAACAACTGAGTGGCTACTGTTTCTAAGATATTTAAGTTTTTACATTTTATGTCTATGTGTATTGTGTAGATAGTAGAGTTTTAATCATAAATTGTAAACCTAGGTCTTTTCATGTGTTTATGGTTGCTTTACATGATAATATTTCACCTGTCCTGTTTATGTAACACTTTAAAAATCAGCAAAAGGGTTATATAAATAAAATTTATTATGAAACAAAAGGCAAAAAACTATTATGTACATAGTTTAGTCCTATTCAGTGTCTACTCGGCGCTTCTTGGCTTGTCTCTTGTATTCATTAAATGGAGCATCTCTTGTCACTGTCCAGCAATAGTCTGCAAGCATTGATGGGCTCCATTTGCCCTGATAGCGTTTCTCCATTGTTGCAATGTCCTGGTGAAATCGCTCGCCGTGCTCGTCGCTCACTGCTCCGCAGTTCGGTGGAAAAAAATCTAGATGAGAGTGCAAAAAATGTATCTTTAGTGACATGTTGCAACCAAGGCTTTTGTATGCCTTGAGGAGGTTTTCCATCAACAACCTATAGTTGTCTGCCTTGTTGTTTCCGAGAAAATTTATTGCCACTAACTGGAAGGCTTTCCATGCCGTCTTTTCCTTGCCACGCAGTGCATGGTCAAATGCATCATCTCGAAGAAGTTCACGAATCTGAGGACCAACAAAGACACCTTCCTTTATCTTAGCTTCACTTAACCTTGGAAATTTTCCACGGAGGTACTTGAAAGCTGCTTGTGTTTTGTCAATGGCCTTGACAAAGTTCTTCATCAGACCCAGCTTGATGTGTAAGGGTGGTAACAAAATCTTCCTTGATTAAACAAGTGGTGGATGCTGAACACTTTTCCTCCCAGGCTCCAATGACTGTCGGAGTGGCCAATCTTTCTTGATGTAGTGGGAATCTCTTGCACGACTATCCCATTCGCAGAGAAAACAGCAGTACTTTGTGTATCCAGTCTGCAGACCAAGCAAGAGAGCAACAACCTTCAAATCGCCACAAAGCTGCCACTGATGTTGGTCATAGTTTATGCACCTCAAAAGTTGTTTCATGTTGTCATAGGTTTCCTTCCTATGGACTGCATGACCAACTGGAATTGATGGCAAAACATTGCCATTATGCAGCAAAACAGCTTTAAGACTCATCTTCGATGAATCAATGAACAGTCTCCACTCATCTGGATCGTGAACGATGTTGAGGGCTGCCATCACACCATCGATGTTGTTGCAGGCTACAAGATCACCTTCCATGAAGAAGAATGGGACAAGATCCTTTTGACGGTCACGGAACATGGAAACCCTAACATCACCTGCCAGGAGATTCCACTGCTGTAGTCTGGAGCCCAACAGCTAGACTAGAGCCAATCAACAATTTTAAGCATCATTTTCGTTCTCAGTGACCCAGAATTAGTACAGTTTGACTACATTTATTTCAGAAGCATTTTGGCTGTAGAGCAGTGTAATTTAAGGATAAAGTTAGGCAGTGCACTGTACCTAGGCAGCACAGTGAATACTGGTGTGTAGGACCACTTAGAAATCATTCGGGAATTGGATAATTTTGTTGTGATGAAGGACGATCTTGAAGTTTTGTTTTTCTTCTTTTTCTCCCCCTCCCCTTTTTTAAAGCTACATGGCCCAATAGTGTGTGGATGCGGGAGTGCTTCCTGTATCACTTGGTGACCAATACTACTTAACTGGGTTTTTGCTTAATGAAATGGACTGTTCCTGAGCGTACACTTTGTGCTATTTCTGTTTACTGCCCCATTGTTATCTCTAAGATTTACATGTACATGTGCAACCACATACAAATGACCATTATATCAGACTGTTAAAGCAGATTACGCACCGTTCTAATGAAACTGAAAAATTAATTAAGCCATGATCTGAAAATTAGAAGGTCATATTAGGAAACCAAATAATATGCCTGACTGTTCACTTGCACCCTGATGTGGGGCCTGATTCTCCACAGTCCTGAGCTCGCTGTTTACAACTGTGCAAAGTGTAAAAACAAAAACAAAACACTATCATTCTGATGTGGTAGTGTTTTACATGCTCCTTGCACTTAATTTGCACCGTTGTTTTTTCTTTGACTACCCAAGGTGGGAAACTGAAATGCCTTTTGTTCATGACACCTTTGATCTTGAATAATCATAAAGCACTTTATGAATCATGGTCCCAATTCTTCTCTCATTTACCCCACTTCTACAGCTGTGAAACTCTGACTTCCTCACCAGGTTTGCATCCAAAACTGGCCTAGCCTGATCTTGCTCAATTTATGAGATCTGAGAATATCTTAACCCAGAATGGAATAATGACACATAATAAGGACACTTAATTTTTAGTGTGTGACTTCTAAAATATGAGGGAAGATGCTTCTTACTTGTACAATTTATATCCTTAGTTGATAATTTGAGTGTGAAAATATAGATCCATTTCAGTGAAGCAACAGGCGTGAGTACGTGAACCAGGCTTTGATGATGATTTTCTATACCTCACTCACATTTAGCGTTGCCTCCAGGCACCAATTGGTTTCCAGAGAACTAGCAGATTTGGTGAATCATAGTCTACTAATTATTAGATCAGCCAGCTGGTCAACCTACCAGGGAAGAAGTGTTCCCTACAGTGCATTTTCTCATGCTATGTCCACTCTGGTTTTCAAAGTCCCAAGTGGTGTGATTTCCTAGGGAGTCGTTGTACAAATCTCTTGAGAAGTTTTCCTGTATATTAAGCTTCCCACTTGTCCTTTATTGCGCCAAATTAAGTAAATGCTATGGTCATAGTGCTTTTAAGCTTGAAAATAAATGGGTGTACTGATCATTACTGATGTCACTCTTCTGTTTTCTTTTCAAGCATAAATTAACATTTGTGAATGATGCTTAGAATTGAGACAAAGGAAAATTCATTTTCCTAAGTTGTGTATCTCCACAAGTGCTCCCATAGTAGAATAAGCAAGCAATCTATTATATGAAGCTATCTTGGTGAGAAACATCCTTTATGACTCAGGCAACTTCCTTAAACCTATGGTTATCAGGAAACTATTTGAATCATTATGGGTTTTTTTGTTGTTCCCATCCTATCTCCTCCCTATTTCCAGATTGACCAGTCATTCAGACAAAGGCGAGGCCTTTGCAATCTTTGTCATCAAAAGTCCTGCTCTTAGTGCCTAGCTTCACATGCAGTCTGTTGTAGGTGCTTTTCCATTTGGAACATTTTCTCTTACTCATGGTTTGGGTCCCTTCTTGCTCTCCTTTGCTGTTCATCTGAACAAATTCACTGTTCAGAGTCAGTCTTATACTTGTTCAGCTATAATCTTCCAGATGGGAGGCCAGACTTTGAGTTGCTGAGTTAGTGTATGACTACAGGGGCCAACTGGTCACTTATGTTGCTTTTGCCTAAGGCTGTCTTTGACCCCAGTTATGTAATCTAAGTCCCCAACAGCTTTAGAATTATTTGCTTTGCAACCCACACAAATTTGTTCGTTCTTCTGCAGTCTATAATTTCTTTTAATCTTGCTTTCAATCTTGCCATAACTTTTTTCCTTCTGGGCCTAGTAGTGATGTAACAAACAATTAAAAAGTAGGAATATCAAAGTAAGTCCTGCTATTTATTGGATCGTCATTCAGTGTTGATATATGATGCTAGCACTAGTACATGGTGAGGCCTCAGCTAGAGTACTGTGTTCAGTTCTGGGCACCTCATTTTTGGAAAGATGACAAATTGGAGTCCAGAGGAGACCAACAAAAATGATAGAAGGTTTAGAAAACCTGACCTCTGAGGAAAGGTTAAAATGTATGGTTTAGTCTTGGGAAAAGAAGACAGGGGGCCATAAGTCTTCTAATATATTAAGGGCAGTTACAAAGAGGACTGTGATCAATTGTCCATTGGAGTTAGGACAAGAAGTAATGGGCTTAATCTGCAGCAAGGGAGATTTAGATTAGATATTAGAAAACCTTTCTAACTTTAAGGGTAATTAAATTCTGGAATTGGTTTCCAAAGGACGTTGTGGAATCCCCATCATTGGAGATTTTTAAGAGGGGGTTAGACAATCACCCGTCAGGGATGGTTTAGGTTTACTTCGTCTTGCTTCGGTGCAGGGGGTTGGACTTGATGACCTCTTGAGGTCGTTACCCTGGAACCTGTAGTGTGTATAATATTCATAAATGATCTGAAAAAAGGGGTAAACTGTGAGGTGGGAAAAACTGAAGACTATACAAAATAATTCAAGATAGTTAAGTCCAAAGCTGAATGAAAATTTTTACAAAGGGATCTCACTAAAATAGGTGACTAGGCAACAAAATAGCCAATGAAATTCAATGTTGATAAGTGCAAAGTAATGCACTTTGGAATACATAATCCTAACTATACATACTAAATTTTGGGGTCTAAATTATCTGTTGCCACTCAAGAAAGAGGTCTTGGAGTCGTTGTGGATAGTTCTCTGAAAACATGCACTCAATGTAAAGCAGTAGTCAAAAATGTGAGCAGAATGTTAGGAACCATTAGGAAACTGATAGATGATAAAACAGAAATAGTATAATGCTGCTACATAAATCCACAGTGTGCCCAAACCTTGAGTGCTGAGTGCAACTGAGGTCACCCCATCTCAAAAAAAGGTATATTAAAATGGCAACAAAAGGGATTAGGAGTATGGAACAGCTTCCATATCAGGAGAGATTAAAAAGATTGGGATTGTTCATCTTAGAAAAGAGATCATTGGGATGAGGGGTGGGAGTGGCTATGGTAGAGGTCTATAAAATCATGAAAGGTTTGGAGAAAAATAAATAAGGAAGTGTTATTTACCTCTTCACAGTACAAGAACCAAGGATCACTCAAGGAAATTAATGAGCAGTAGGGCTAAAACAAACAAAAGGAAGCACTCCTTCACATCACTCACAGTCAACACATGAAACTCATTACCAGGGGATATTGTGAAGGCCAAAAGAATAACTGGGTTCAGAAAACAATTAGATAAGTTTATGATGGGTAGGTCCATCAATGGTTATTAGCCAAGATGATCATGGATACAACCCCATGCTCCAGGTGTCCCTAAGTCTACCAGAAGCTGGACAGGACAATTCAAAATTACCCTGTTATGTTCATTCCCTCTGAAGCATCTGACACTGCCCATTGTAAGAGACAGGACAGTGAGTTAGATGGACCACTGATCTGACCGAGTATGGCCATTCTTATGTTTGGGTAGCAAATAAACTTTCATTTTTCAGATTCACTTTGGGTCAAACTGTTTTTTGTTGTGTTTTGTTTTGTTTTTTTAAGAACTGCCAGTGAACTGCAAAATCAGTTATTTGCCCAGATCAAACAGAAACCTATTTATATTCCCCTCTCGCGCCCCCCTCACCCCCCGGGTTCATGCTAAAGTGTCCGCTAGGGTATGTGTCATAGGATAGCCCTGCCTGGAACATCCTCCTGTGACACAACATCCACGCCTACCTCAGGTTTCCCTCCTTCAAAGTCCCCCATAAGTCTATGTCATGCTTTCTTACCTCAGTAAGACCCTTGTGTGAGGTTAGTTTATTACAAAATCATTGTATGAATAGTCCAAATTCTAAATCCCAAAACATAGTCCATTTATCACCCCAGTACAAACAGTCCTTAAAGTCCCCAGACAGCATATCCATTGACATAATACATTACAGCATCTTCCATCTCACCTGGATGGTGTCTGTCCTTTTCTATCCCTCTGTCAGGACAGCCACCTCAGCCCTTCCGGCAGGAGTATATTCCTACTCTTTTCGGTGGGAACATCCCCCAGTCTCTCTGCTGGGAAATTATCATTCCAAAAAGAGCAGCTCTCGCTCCCCCTGACCTTCTCACTGTTCCCCTGGCCCAGCTTTTTGAATCAGCTATGTCAGCAGTTGCTGGTCCTCAGCTTTGGCTCTCCAACTTAGACGTCAGCAGGCAACTCCCTCTACTGCTCCCTGACCTCCCCGTCTTTCCCCAGGAACCAACTACAGCTTCCTTCCAGGACCTTCCATGTGTCCCGGATTCTCAGGCAACTCTTGCTTGCCCTTTTCCTTGCTGACTCAGCCTGTGGTCTAAGGCAACCTTTACTCACCAGGTCTCTCCCCCTTTATGGCCCAGGTGCCCTCTTTTAAGCCCAATTAGGAGGCAGTTGATGAGTCACAGCTTCACTTACTCTGATCCCTCTTAGAGGGCCAGCGTTACTCTGTGATACTAGCTTAGTGATCTAAGTTTTTTGTTCTGAAACCTCTAGAATCTCAGGTTCAAATTCCATGATTCAACTCAACCCATCATCCTTCTGAGGTAAATAAACTGATTACCACTTCATGTGCAGGTTTTCAGGCCAGATATTAAAGGCTTATCTGCTCTGCATTCATAATAAAGATCTCAAGGAGTTTTCATGAGAGTAGGGATTTTCACTGATATTTTTGGGAAAACGTCTCCATCTTTCTACAGATGAGGCACGTTATATGTGTTGGTTGCTTGATACCCTTCACAGAGGATGTGTCTGCATTTCAGAAGTGCTTTATTAATATGGTTTCCATAGCATGGTGAGATCCTTTGGGGTGAAGGATTCCACACACGTGAAATATTAATACTAAACCTTTTGGGATTATTCCTCACCCATTCATTTTGTAATCTGCAGTGCAATTTATAGCATAGAGAGAGGCAAAAATACTGAAATCTAAAGTTCTTATTTGTGACAGAGTAGATAAGGCTTTCCTTACAAAATACATATAGCTGAGCAAATAATTCACAATTCTGAATAATTAGACAAAACCACTATACAAATTATCAAGAGCAGATCTAGGTTTCTTTGGATATATTTGTTTTTTATTATATTTGCTGAAACATATGATATTCTTTTTCAAAATTGTGAACAGTTCAGTACAAGAATTTTATCCTTATATTTGACATTTGAGCGGTGTTGTTTTGTTTCGGTTAGTCAGATAATTCACACTACATTTTTTTTTCAGATTCCCTAATTGGATGACCATGCAGGCCATTTGGAATAAATACTTTGTGAAGCAAGGATTTAAAATATAGTTTCCACATAGCTTTGAGATGCATTCATGCTAGTAAAAGTCAATAAACTACATGTTCACATAAAGTGAATAGAAAAGGTTGAATGATCCAAGCTAAAGTAAATTTGATTTTTTTAAGTAGCAATATTTGTAGACAATGCTTTGTGGAATTTGCTTATCTCTAGACATCAGTTTCCTTTTTGACAATTCCTTCCCCCCGATTTCTGGATTTCACTCTCCTGTCTGAGATCAGTAATATAGATGTAGCCACCTGCACAGATTTGTATAGGTTAATTTAATTGTGTAACTTGAAATGATCTTGTGACCACCTTGCATGCTTTCTTGTTTCCAGTTTAACCTCTCTAATGGTATCGTGACCTCCCATACTTGAAATCTATACACATTTCAAAGGTGATGTTTAATAAGATGAGGGGAGCTGTTTACAACCCTTCTAGTTGTCCTTAGTGACCTCAGGTGGGCAAATGAGAAGCAGGTCATTTTAGATGCCACAGAATGTCACCGCAGGAAGGAGACATTTAAATGAGCTCAGTCAATCTCCAAGTTTCAGAAAGCACAATATCAAAGCATATTAATTAAAGCATGGAAGCTTTCTCTACTCCCAGCTGCTGCCTGCATTTGAACAATAGAATTATTTAGTGTGCACTTTACAGTTTGGGGATTTGACTGACAAGCTAGGTGTGGGGAAACTTATGTCTCCAGATTTCACTGCATGCCATAATTGATGTTGGATGATCACCGATTTACAGGGAGAAATGTATAATTCTTAAACCCTCTCATTCTCTATTCACCTCTAGATGACACAATTCTTCACTGACAGGAGATTGACTGGATGATGCAAAGGTCTCTTCCAGTTCTAATGTCTATGATTCTATGCAAGCCTTAAGAATGGACATAGAAAGCATGTTTTATATTCTTAAGTGCAAAAATGCTCTTGAAAAGCTTTCAATTTGAAAAAGATTGAAATGATTAAAATTTATTAGGCTATGGTTTCAATGTGAAACAAACAGTCAAACAAAAGAAAATGATCTTGATTTTACTTAAATTGAACCTTTGCACCTTCCATAATAACCCTGCTTTAATTTGAATAAGATTCAGAGTAAAATTGGCCTGATATGAAATTTTAAGTGCTATAGAGAAGAGAATGCTAATGCAAGCTGTTAAATGCATTTGTTTGAATATGGAGACAAAAAATGATGATGTTTACAAGTAAGTGGTATCACAAAGGGAACACCAAAAAGTCTGGGGGAAAAAAAGCAATTTAGTGGAGTGCAAGATTGTTAAGTTTCTTAATCTTCTCCATAGCAATCAAATCTGGTAAAATGAGGTGAGTGATTGCAATCATTTTATTACAGTGATCTCCATTAGGGTAGCTATAGTTACATCTGTCAGCATTCCATTATAAACTCTATTTTTATATGTTTACCTCCACTCTAAGAACTCACCTAGGCTGAAGTCTGGCATTTAAGATCTTAGCTCAGGAGTAAATAGTTCACACATTTTGAAAATAATGTGTTTGGACATACCTAAATTAAACAGGGCCTTGAAAATGAACAGGACCTTGGATACTAAATAATGACAGTACTAGAGTACTTATGTAGAACTTTTCATCCAGCGATTACAAATCTCTTTTGTGAGGTTAGTAAGTAGAAATATTCTCCCGTTTTCACTGAAGGGGAAACCCAAGCACAGAGAGGTAAAATTACTTGGCTAAGGTTACATAGGAAGTCAGTAGCAAAGCAAAGGATAGAGTTGAGGTACCTCAGTTCCTAATCTGGTGCTTGTCTTCCACACCACATTGTAGCTCAAGTCTGTGACGTGGTTTGACATCCCCAGCTAGAGACTTGTAAGTGACTGGGGCAGAGAGGTTTGAAGAGCAAAGAAAGGAGATTGGGAGTAGAGTCAGTGGAGGATGAGTGTAGAAAGAAGACGACCGAGGAGTTTGGAGAGAAGAAAGGGAAGCCTGAGGGCAGAGTGTTTTGTAGCAGAAAGTGCCCACACACTTCAAATGGGGAGGGAGGACATTTATCTTTAACGATTTTTTTAACAGATGCCATTGTCTTACCAGTGCTCTGTCATTGGCATGCCATCATGGTTTCCTGGTGATTGGGAGTATGGTTTTTACGTCTGACAGCAAAATTCCATGTTAATATCCTGCTTTCCATTCTGATGGCATATGGTCAGTGGTGGCAGGGAGGAAGAGGAGAACATTACATCTTCTACCACTATGTCAATTTTTCTGCCAGGAATATATAGTGATGCTGGTGCTGTAATCTTACCTTACCATTGCCATGCTACTGCTCCCAAATAAAAATACTGTTTTGTGGTAGGTAAACTATCATTTAAATGACCATCCATACCAGATGACTGGAGGATAGCTAATGTGATGCCTATCCAGAAGTAATCCTGGCAATTACAGGCCAGTAAGCCTAATTTCAGTACCAGGCAAATTGGCTGAAACTATAGTAAAGAACAGAATTATCAGACGCCTAGATGAACACGATTTGTTGGAGACGAGTCAACATGGCACTTGTGAAGGGAAATCATGCCTCACCAGTCTATTAGAATTCTTTGAGGCTATCAATAAACATGTAGACAAGGGTGATCCAATGGACATAGTATGCTTAGACTTTCAGAAAGCTTTTGACAAGGTTCCTCACCAAAGGCTCTTAAGTAAAATAAACAGTCATGGGATAAGAGGGAAGGTCTTCTCATGGATCAGTAATTAGTTAAAGATTGGAAACAAAGGGTAGAAATAAATGGTCAGTTTTCAAAATAGAGAGAGGTAAATAATGGTGTCCCCCAGTGGTCAGTACCAGGACCAGTCTTATTCAACATATTCATAAATGATTTTTAAAAATGGGTAAACAGTGAGGTAAATTTTTTTTTGAAGAAAATGCAAAGTTACTCAAGATAGTTAAGTTCAAAGCAGCTACAAAGAGTTACAAAGGGATCTCACAAAACTGGTTTACAGGGCAACAAAATGGCAGATGAAATTCAATGTTGATAAATGCAAAGTAATGCACATTGGAAAACATAACCCAGACTATACATACAAAAGACTGGTGTCTAAATTAGCTGTTATCACTCAAGACAGACATCTTGGCGTCGTTGTGGATAACTTTCTGAAAACATTCACTCAGTGTGCAGCAGCAGTCAAAAAAGCTAACAATGTTAGGAAAGGGATAGATAATAAGACAGAAAATATCCTCTATATAAATCTTTGTTATGCCCACATCTTGAATACTGTACGCAGATCTGGTCGCACCCATATCTCAAAAAGATATATTGGAATTCAAAATGGTACAGAGAAGGGCAACAAAAGTTATTAGGGGTATGGAATAGCTTCCATAGGAAAAGAGATTTAAAAGACAGACCTTTCAGCTTTGAAAAGAGACAACTAAGTGAGAATATGATAGAGCTGTATAAAATCTTGACTGGTGTGGAGAAATTTGCATAAGGAAATATTTACTCCTTCATATAGCACAAGAACTAGGCTTCACCCAATGAAATTAATAGGCAGCAGTTTTAAAACAAACCAAAGGAAGTATTTCTTCACATAATGCACAGTTAACCTGCAGAACTCTTTGCCAGGGGATGTTTTGAAGGCCAAAACTATAATAGGGTTCAAAAAAGATCTAGATAAGTTCAGCGAGGATAGGTCCATCAATGGCTGTTAGCCAGGATGGGCAGGGATGAAACATCATCCTCTGAATGTCTGTAGCATCTGTTTGCCAGAAGCTGAGAGCAGACAACAGAGGATGGATCACTTGATTATTGCCTGGTCTGTTCATTCACTCTGAAGCACCTGGCATTGGCCTCTGTTGGAAGACAGGATACTGGGTTAGACGGAACATTGGTCTGACCCACTATGGCCGTTCTTATTTTCTTATATTGCTAGTATGCCACCATTTGGTACCGTTGTGGTAAAACCAAGCTATGATCCTTCCTATTACCATTGATGTATGCTAAATATAGTGGATAGGAATAGGGTAGTATTCGTGTAAATAGTGAATGCACTCTCTTCTTGCACATATAGTGCACCTTGCATGTTTGTGTGTATTTAATGAACACACTAATTTGGGACTCATGCTTTGTTAAGTTAAGAGTGAAAAAGACAACAGTAGGAAAAGGAGGGCCCTGAAATCTGGTGTGAAAGAAGCAGAAATTTGAGATAGAGAAAATGGGTCCGTATGTGTAAACGAACATAGTTATTACGCAATCTCTGACTGACTTCCAATCCTCTTAAGGTGCAAAAAAGCTTTAGCCACCCCTTATTCAGTTGCCAAAAACTCCATATTCACTCTTAGCCGTGGTCTGCACTACACAGTTATGTCGATGTAAGGCAGCTTATATTACTTACATTGGCTGTTGGCTATCTTTTTTGTCAATTTCATGACACTGGAGCCATGAAATTGGCATGAAAGTCCTCTCTACTCCCAGCAGGGCTGCTGCCCAAGCTCCCCACTCCCAAGCCAGGCTGTCCCCAGTACTCCTGGCTCCCCACTCCCTGCTGGGAGCTTAGATGGCTGCCTTGCTCCTAGTGGGGAGGCAAGACCCCGGGCTCTCAGCTTCCCACACTGCCCCTCCTAGGTCAGTGAAAGCCCTCCTGCTGAGGATGCACACCACTAACTGAAGGAGGGTAAGGTGGACATGAACCACCACAAATTACTGCGGTGGCTGTAAGTTGGCCTAATATGTAGATCAACTTAAGTTTTTAGGGTAGACATGCCCTTAGCAATTTCTACAGTGTGGTTCTGCATTGTCAATACAAAAAACCATTGGCATTCTGAAAACTGAAAATGTAGGGATGATGGAAAATACTTTTAATTTAAAATACTTTAAAATAACACAGGACCTAAGGCACTGATTGTGTTATTCAGTACTCCATTGAATTCACTGAACAAACATTAAACTTAAAATTTAAATGAAGCCCCCACAGAATTTCCAACCTGCCACATAACAGCGCTACAGAATGCAGGAATCTTGCCAGAGAATTTAGGTCTAGCGCGCTGCGGATTGCACTGGCCTTCAGTATTGCCAGCCTCAGGCTTTCAAAAATCATGACTCAGACCCAAAAACTAAAGAAATGGGTTGAGGAGCTGCAGGGATACAGTGGCTTCACATTTTTAAGCTTTTCTCCACACCATAAGGGCTAGAAACTTATTTTTCTTTTTTTTTTTAAATTACAGCTGACATTCTGATTTAACCTCTTGATTTCAGAAATTACATTTTTAAGAACTATAGGAAGATCATGATACTTGAAGTACAATTCCAAGAATTGGAAACACAGTTGGTTTTGGTTTTTCAAACAGTTGGTTTGCATATTACTACAGTTATTGAAAACTTAGCTATTTACATGTTCTAAAACACGAGAAGCAAAATTCTCAACTGATATAATTCAACATGGGTCCACTGAAGTCCATGCATTCTACTGCTAGATTCCTGCATTCTGCAGAGTCAATATCACTATGCTTATTCACACCAGCTGAGAATCTGGTCATATACTAATTTTTTTTAAGTAATTAGGTATTATCTGGGTCTCCTTTTCTCCTCTCTTTAGCTGAAATACCCCATCTAATCCTCTGAACATTTAGCATCTACTTTATTAACCCTTTAATATTTCTGCAGCTTTCAGCATACATGGATGGCTCAAGAGGCATCTTCTGGAATCAATAGGACCCATGGAATTTTTCAATAAACCTTTTTAGTCCTCATCAATTACTGAGTTTCCCTTGCAAGTTATTAGAAATCTTCTATTTATTGAGGAGATATTACAATGAAGAACTTTTAGTCTAGCAGTACTGAATGCTTCATAGCTTAGCATTTTCATGTTCACAGTTATTCTTTCAACAGGGTTTCATTGTACCATGATTAAAAACAACCAGTAAACCATGAATATCAGGAGGATAATAACAGCAGGTCTGAGAGTACATTGTGAGGAGCAATTGATTTCTAAGAGAACCTGATTAAAGCCATCTCAGTGGACTGCTTAACTTTATGGTAGAAATGACACAATGATTGGTGTTGCAGTTTAATAGGCTTATAGTGTAAAATTTGTTTTCTGGAATATGGATCAGCAAAATCTCTCTTTAGGCTGAATAGATGATGTGTGGGTTAACAATCAAAGATAACCAGTCAGGTGTAGGGTCTAATGAGAATACTCTAGTAAGGGTGAACGGAAGCCATTCCATCTCAGGGTTAGATGAATATGATTGATACCAGAGAATTTGTTCTCAAACACACTGCAGAAAAACCACTCTGGCAGCCAAACTACCCTGAAGCTTCTCCAATTCCTTGGTCTGATTCATGTCTTTGGGGTCAAGTCCTAGCAGTGTATACTTCTCCCTTCCTTTTTTCCTAGGGGACCCTGCTAGATAACCACTTGTTACCATTTCTGAGGCCAAGTATTACTGTAGTTCCTACCATTGTTTTTTGCCATTTTTTATAGATATTTTCCAGTGAAAGGGCAAAGGATAAATGCTCTCATGCCCCATTTTCCTCAATCAGACTCTTGTGCGGGCTGTAGAGACGGTAGACAGGGTAGGAGCTGCTCCAGGGGTTCTGGCCACCTGAGGAGCCCCCTATGAAAGAGAAGTCAGGACAGCTTTGCTCCAGGGGAGCACTGCCTAGGACTGGAGCCTAGATGTTTGAAATGTTCATTCCTAAAATGGGAGAAGAGGAAACCGATGAAAGGAATTACCGGGGAGTAATTTTCTTTTCTTTCAGACTAGCAAGAGACCCAATGAAATAATCCCTGATAAGAACCAACCTGCTAAAAGAAGCATTTTCTTTATTCTGACTCAGACACAGAAACTACCTCATAATGAAAACCTTTCTGATGAAGACCTGATAAAGGAATAAATCTGATGAATGGATGAGTTTCCAGTTCCAAAAGACAAAATGCAATGCAAAAGAGAGCTGTCAAAGGAAGAGATTTGTTCATTTATTGCATTTTCTGTGCACCAAACAAAAAAAAAATACTTTGAGGACCTTCTCCTATGAATACTTGTTCAGAGAGCTAAGAGAATAGACTGCTTAAAGTGTGTGTTTTTCTAAGAACACCAATTTCATGCTAAAGAGCTC
The DNA here is from genome assembly GCF_003597395.2 of Chelonoidis abingdonii. Classification (NCBI taxonomy): domain Eukaryota; kingdom Metazoa; phylum Chordata; order Testudines; family Testudinidae; genus Chelonoidis; species Chelonoidis abingdonii. The sequence continues at coordinate 18,466,504 of NC_133774.1, forward strand.
CATTCTTTGTTTATATTCAGAGTCATATCTTCTGACTTTGGTGAGAAAGATAAGTGTCTGCTGTGTTTTACTCTTTTTAAAAGTGTAGAGTTAAGAGAGAGGGAGCTGGGTTTTATTTCCTTCATGTGCATCTTTTAACAGAATCATTTACTAAGTCCCTATCAGTTACACCTGTGTGAACTGCTGATGGCAACGAGGTTCCACAAGTATCATTAGGGACAGGATTTGGATACAGCAGGATGTCACAAGTGTAAGTGAGGATTCAGTATGGCCTAGAGAATTTTTATTGTTGGAGATTGTGGCATGAGTGGAACTGGCGAAAGAGGGTCTAATTCTAAGGAGACCTAGTTTGATGTGATACCTTCAGCAGAATGGTGCAAGCTGGGCCAGGCTGGTGGTGGACAAACACAGCTCTCTTAGCATGGCCTCTCTGTATGCTCAATAAAGATCTCTTTGCTAGAACTCTGCCTGATTTCTGCATGATATGTTGCTAATGAAAGGGCTATCTGTATTTTAGAGAGCTTGTGTGGAGTTACTGCTACCACTGGAACAGGGAAACTGAGACAGAGCTGGGTTGCAGGGACACACTGAGCCAGGCACTTCGTGAGAGGTCCCTTTACAAAAGTGAAGGTATGAAAAGGTGTGCAGACTTTTATGCGAAGGAGGAGATTGCCCTCCTGTCCTGTGCTGCATCAACAGACTGTCTAGAGATTGGGCGATACTTTACCTTAGACACAGAACAGAGCTGACAATCATATTCTGTATGCACAGGATAGCTATGGTCTTGAACCATGTATGGGAACCAAAGCAATGAGGATGCACCTCAAAAACACCAACAAAATGGTATATTTGGCCTTGCTTATGGGTAATGCAAGGGTAGAGAGGGAAGAGCATCTCTGGGCTAGAGCAGACTGGACTTTCCGGCCTGAGACCTAACCAAGAGACTCTCTGTCTCCCTCTCTCCCTTCTTTTTTTAAATAAGTAACCAGAGCATTACCGTGCAAGTTGTTCACTCACAAACAGTTGCAAAACTGAAAATTAGGAAATTGAATTTGATTTGTAGTTGAATTTGTAAGATCATGCTTAAGTGCAAACTTGTGAAAGGCCAAATGTGACCACTTATTAGTGAAAGTGCTGCTCAACCTTGGTAATGTCTTAAAAACTTCTGGAGTCGTTTGAAGCATCTTTAACTTTCTAGCTCTAACTTTTTACCTTTTGAATAAGCTGTAACATTATAGCAGCATGAAACAGGTGAGTACAACTTTCATCTGCTGTAGAGCTAAATGTGCTATATGAAATCCAATACTTTGCTTATTTTAGGAGATCACAGTCTGTGGGGCACTACTGTAAGCAAGGATATCAACAACAGAGAAACTGCATTTACACTGAGTGTCAGTTGGTGCCATTCTCTTTTTTTTTCTTTTTGCAACATTTCCCCATGATAGCAATAATACATTTTCTCTTGACCTGGTAAGTGCACCATCAGTGGTCAATGGAACTGCTTCTGTCACAGTGAGCAGACTTCAAGCAGTGTTTCCTGCTAATTGTAACCACTGTCTTTTTTGGGTTCCCAGAGGCTTTTGCCCAGTGAATTGAAAACAACCAAAGACCCTGTGTGGCTGCGTCATAACCTTCTTTGTTGGGTGTTTTGTTCTAACACAGGAAAACAGAACCAAACTCCAGAGTGACCTGGAGAGATCAGCATTGGAAGCAATCAAGGGAGGTTTGTCCCTCATAAATATAAAGTCAGGAAAATGAAATAAAGAGAATGGATACAGAATGGATGAACCTAACCAACTGTACCTATAACATTAAAGCAAGTTCACTTCCATATCTGTTTAATTTTGTCCTGATATTACTTTTGCTAATAACTAAACCGTATGGTTGACAAAATTAGTGTTGAATCAAAATTAGGAAGTGATGGGTCCATGGGAGGATCCCTGTCTTAAGACGTGACCCATAGCATGTAAAACTCTAGCCAGTTTAAAACAAATAGATATAGTCACACTCCAGAAACAAAGAGCTTGTCAGTTAGTACCTTTGAAATGAGATTAAATTTTGGGTCTACAAAAGTTTGACAGTGATCCTGTGATTTAACTCCAGTGAAAGGACAAAGAAAAATGGTTTACATTTATGCATTTACATTTACAATATTATTTCCTTGTACTCCGCTTTCTCTCTCTCTGTATCTACCCAGTGGCTTTCGTTCTGTTTATAGATTATCGTATGCTCAGTGTGACAAGGACCATCTTTTTGGTCTGTGTTCGTACAACACCTGGCACAATGTGGTCATGGTCTATGATTGGGTTTCCTATGTGCTACAATTAATAAATAAGAGTAATAGTACATTTTAAAAGAACACCTCAAACAGGAAAATTGAATGTAGAGCCAATACGTTCTAAGGTGGCCCTTGGTACCTGCTGAGATCTACATGCATACAAAATTTAATTTCAGGAAAATGAAACTTAATACCAAACAGTATATTATGTTTTGTTTCTCAAACAAAAAGTTGTTAAAATAATAGCATTAAATTTAGAGTATTTTTTATTTATATAGATAATTGAGTAGAAAGAGTAGTGATCCATCTTGTAGTGAGAAGAAAAGACGTGAAGAATTTCTCATAAAAACTCAATCCCCTCAGAATTTGAACATTTGCCATATAAGGCACTGTAGTAGGGCGGGACCGGGGCTCAACCCTCCTACACGGGAGGTGGAGGGGAGCTGCGCCGGCTCACCGCACTCCATCGGCCTGGGGCCTGCCCCTTGCTGGGGGTGCTGAGGAAACTGGCAACAGTTAGTAGAAGGCCCCGGCCCTGTCAGTCGGGCTGGGCATGAAGCCAGGAGTCTATATAGGCCCAGGCCCTTGGGCAGGGCGGGGCAACACATACAGTCAGGCTCAGGCCTTGCAGCAGGGCTGAGCGAGAGGCAACAGTATGTATGAGCCCAGGCCCTTGGGCAGGGCAGGGCAACACACGCAGTTAGGCTCAGGTCCTGCAGCAGGGCTGAGCGAGAGGCAACAGTATATATGAACCCAGGCCCTTGGGCAGGGCGGGGCAACACACACAGTTAGGCTCAGGTCCTGCAGCAGGGCTTGAGCGAGGCCACCACTGTAGATGGTCTCCTTAGGTAAAGGGAGAGGGAGTCTGCCATCCTCAAAGGGGTGGCAGGGGGAACGCAGGCCCTCCCACTCCACTGCGTTCCAGCCCGGGGCCCTAGCAGCGGTCAGCGCCGCTGACCGTCAGTGGGGGATCCTGACCGAAACACACTGACATGGGCTCAGGCAAGTCTGTAGCCAGACAGGAGTCGGCTGCCCCCGAGCCACTTCCAACCTCCCCCTCACTGGGTACCTGCCCTTCGCCAGCGTCGTCCGGGGGGTCCCAAACCATGGGTTCCTCAGCAGGTTCGGCGGCGGGAGGTCCAGTCCACTCCTCAGGGTACCGGGGTTCGGGTGGTCCGGTCCCCTCCTCAGGGTACCGGGGTTCGGGCGGTCCGGTCCCCTCCTCCACAGGCCGAGAGTCAGAGGGCTCAGGGGTACTGACTCTCCACAGGCTGACGGTCAGAGGGGAGGGGCACTGGCCCCAGGGGAGGTCAGGCCAGTACCCCTCCGGATACTGGGCGCGGGGTAGGCCGGGCCCAGCAGGAGCTCGGACCCCAGCGTCTGCCTTCTCTGGCAGCCTCCTCCTAACTGAGGGCTGGGGCCAGGCTTTTGTACTTCCTGTCCCGCCCCTTGACTTCCTGGGGGTGGAGACAGGCGGAGGGGGCCTTGGACTTCCGGTCCTGCCCCTTGACTTCCAGGGGGGTGGGGATAGGCGGCCGGGCCTCTGCCCGGGGCCACAGCTTCTCTGGCCTATTCCCTTCAGGAGCGTGGGGGACGGGGGCCCCCTGGCTCCAGGCACATATACTCGAGATAATGATTTTTAGCTATTGTTCAGGACCATTTACAAATGATAAATACAGGAGAGGTATCCTCTCTTCTTGCACCATCCTAGAAACAAACTAAAAATTATAAGGAAAATATTTAATAATAAATTGACATATAGGTTTCAGAATTCAGACAAAGTCTGTTTCCTAATTCGTAGCAGATGTCCATGCAGGCAGAATATTATAAAAGTAGACAGGATTTGCAGCACCTATTGCTTCTTTGATTAAAGTAAGAAGATAAACAAATAAAAAAGGAGTTTGTGGCTTAATGGTTAGATCGAGGTAAGCAACCCAGGGCACGGGTGCCAAAGGCAGCACGCGAGCTGATTTTCATTGGCACTCACACTGCCTGGGTCCTGGCCACCGATCTGGGGGGCTCTGCATTCTAATGTAATTTTAAATGAAGCTTCTTCAACATTTTAAAAACCTTATTTACCTTGCACACAACAATAGTTTAGTTATACATTATAGACTTATAGAAAGAGACCTTCTAAAAACATTAAAATGTATTGCTGGCACGCAAAACCTTAAATCAGAGTGAATAAATGAAGACTCGGCAGACCACTTCCAAAAGGTTACTGACTCCTGGGTTAGATCAAGGGATTGGATTGGATACAGAAGGAATGAAATCTTGGCTCCTTTTAAGTGACTGGGACTTGTGCCATTGATTTCAATGGTGCCAAGATTTCACTCCAGGACTTCTGGGTTCTAATCAGCTTCTGCAACTGACACACTGTGTCTAATTTGAAGAAGTCAGCCTCTGGATGGCCCAGTTTATAAACAACTTTGACAAGTAACAAAGTTAAGGGTGGTTGTTTTTTTTTTAAAGCAAATGATAAATATAGCATAATCTCTTTAATTCTTACATGTTGATCCTGATTCCCACTTCCATGAACACGTTTTATGATGGTGTAAAGTCAGTATTTTTTATGAACACCAGCTCATTTCTTTACAAAAGAATTTAGTTTGTTTCAATTACTAGTAGTCAGGTTGCTCAGTATGGCAGTGTAAACTACACTGAGTCATAAAAATAATTAGACATTTGTTCCTCATCTGGATATCTACAGAGAACATATCTAATGGTTACAGTGTTCAATATTGCTAATTTTACAGTAAGAGCCTGTGTCCTACCGGATGTAATGGATCAAGTACAAACTGCTTCTTTTTCTCAGACAGATGTGACAGCATGATGCTTTGATCTGTGTCTGACACAATATAGTTTTATTGGTGTTTTGGAAACCATATGTTTTTCAGAAAGGGATGTGCAGGGAGAACATGCTTTGGCAAAAAAAAAAGAACATCAAAGTGTGATACCAGCTTAGTAACAGACAAGCAGCAGGAAAAAAAGTGCTTCAGGCTGTGGAGAGAAGTGGAAACGTTATTATAACGTTGTCTCAGAAATCTGACTTTTCATTAAAATCAGTCAGAGGAAGTCAATTCCACCATAATCCTCCCCTTCTGCCTCTGGAGTAGTTTTGACAAGATCCATAATAATCCTGGAACACTGTGTAATTTTAAAAACTCTGACACAAACAAGTGCTTAGCCCCTTCCTTGCCAGGCACTGCCAGTTTTAACATAGGTGCAAGTTTAAGATTTTAATATGATTTTGTATTTTTTCCATTAGTAGCTCAGGGCTCATCCTGTTGTATAACAGCTATTTCTAATCTTCCTTAAGACAGTATGAAAAAATATTATACTCTTAGATGATTCTTCTAGGCCATTGTGGGACTGCCCCAGTTTTTCTTTGATGCAGTAATATTGATTGATGCCATAATAAAATGTCCAGAAGGTCACTGCATTAGGGTTGCTATGGCCACTAATGCTTTGTGTTGCTAAAACTCTGTCCTACACTTTGGAATGTTGCTAGACTGTGACATGTGTCCTTTGTTATGCTGGGGAAGTTCAGTATATAAACAGAAATTAGAACACATGATACCACTTAATTAAAAGTAGTCCAGAATTGTAATTGTTACACAGATGATTTGATAACATAATACCCTGTAAAAGGATCTGAAGATTGAAAAGTTGGAGTATTACTCAGGTTAGAATATGATACCTGGAAACAAATTTGAAGTGAAATCTGCTACAGAACAAAAACACGTGCTGTCCAGCATTAGTCTAATTCAACAGAATCCTCTAGACTGAGCTAGTCCACTGGTGTATCCATCGTTGTGAATGGGCAAAGAGGATATGTCTTCAAAAGAAAAGCCTGAGAACACACAAAATAGTGTAAATTGTTCTACTGAATAAAAGTAGTAGAATAAACATGATGATCTCTGCTTTCCAGTGGGTCAGTTCCAACAAATGTGTTCTAATACAGCCAAGTGCAAAGTTGTATGTCTAGAAACAAGGAATTCAGCCCATAACTATAGAATGGGGGACTGTGTCTTGGAAAGCAGTGATTCTGAAAAGGACAGTACGGGTCATAGCGGACAAGCAACTGAACTCCCAGTAGGATGATGTGACAAAAAGGGCTAATGCAATCCTTAGATGTGTAAACAAGAGAGTAGGAAGGTGATTTTACCTCTGTATGTGGCTTTGGTGAGACTGGTAAATGGAATGCTGTGTCCTGTTCTGGTGTCCACGTTTCAAAAAGAAGTTGAAAAATTGCAGAGGGTGCAGAAAAGTGCAATACAAATTATTTGAGGGCTGGAGAAAATGTCTTACAGCGAGAGACTTGGTGAGCTCAATCTGTTTAGTTTATCCAAAGAAAATCTGAGATAACATGATTAGAGTGAATAAGTACCTTCACGGAGAGAAAATACTGGGTACTAAATGGTTCTTTACCCTAGCAGAGAAAAGCGTAACAAGAGCCTATAACTGAAAGCTGAAGACAGATAAATTCAATTTGGAAACTGGACACACTTTTTTTTTTTAACCGTGAGAATGGTTAACTATTGGATCAAACTACCAAAGGAAGTCTTTAATTGATGTCTTGATGTCTTCAATTCAAGACCAGATGTGTCTTTTGGAAGATACACTTTTAGCTCAGTATATGTTTGGCTTTACTCAAACCCAAGTTATTGCTCTCAATACCAGGATAGCAGAGTGAAATTTAGTGGTCTGTGATATACAGAAGGCTGGACTAGATCAGTGTTTCTCAGCGACTAGTCAGTGAACTGGCACTGGTCCCTGAGATCTCTCTCAATTTAGAAAGGCAGCAAGCCAGTCCCTGGTATTAAAAAGATTGAGAAACACTGGACTAGATGATCTATAATCCCTTCTGACCTAATAAATGTTATGAATTCAACATCTGGTTAACCCTTAGGAACTTAACTATAGCCTAATGGATGCCACTAGGTTCTCCCAAGGGGCATCAGGAAAGACAAGAGTTTTCAGGCTGCCTGAAAGCAGGGCCAGGTCAGTACTCTCACTTCCTGGGAAGTTCTCTCTGCCTCAGCTTGCAATCCCAATATGACTCAACTGTCTTTTTTGCTTGTTGTCTACCTGTTTCTCATTCTAGGAACTAGTGGAGTAGTGAAGTAGACCTGTTAGGCTGAGCATCAGGGAAAGAAGAGACATGTTAGCAATCGGAAGCAGAATGAAGATGAAACCTACAGTCTGCATGACAGATAGATCATATGTTTCTTGGCCTGTTGGTGGTACAAACAGGTGTTTGTTGGGAGATGTTAGGGTTAAGTAAAGACCTGGTAAGCTGCTGGTATGCTGACATGGCATTAGGGAAGAAAGGCACAGACAGGCAGTATTTCTTTGTCTAATAAATAAGTTGCCTTATTTTCCCCTTCCCTGTTGCTTGTTGAGAAATTAATAAGCCTTGCAGCTGCATTAAAAAATGTAGTTGTCTAAAGAATACCCTTTGTGATTAAAAAAAAAAAAAAAAAAAAAGTGTTATCTCCCCCTCCCTTCTTTCCCAGCTACATAAGCGAGCCCTGAGTCATGGCCCCTTACTCCCTCCCCTGAGAACTGCTGATTAAGGAAACTTGTAGCAACAAATTATTGCAAAGAGATGTATTTTCAAGGTAAAAATGCCCATACAACATGTGTAATGTTGTGAACAATAGAGAGGGGTGGCTATACTATTGTATGGATTTTTTCTATTACTTAATAAGGGGTTTTGGAGTGTTGTACCAGAAGTAGGCGTTTACATACTAACTTAAATAAAAAGAGTGTGCTGTAACTAATCCAGTGCTTACTCGACAATTGGGTTGAGGGGAACAAGTATTGCAATAAAGGAGCCCGTACTCAAATCTGCCTCTGGGTCAACCTGCTCCTTCTTAAGTATTCTGTCATTTAGAATCAAGGAGAGAGAATGAGAGTGAGGGAGTGTGTAGGGGATGTGTAAGAAAGTGGCAAATTTCCTCTTTGTTTTGGGAAAGTGAGTGGCCAATAGTACTGAAGAAGGTGGCGCTCCGGTTTGGGGCTTAGGGAGAAGATGAGTGGAGGCACCATCATATCAGTTCTCTAGGAATTCTAAACCTTCTCAAAGTGAACAAACACTACATACAATTCTTTGCATTTCTCTCTCTGTTTCTCCTGTAATATTTGAGCTGAAACCACTGCATCCACTGTTGATCTTCCTTGCTTGATGTTTTCGTTCCTTACAAAGTCTTTTCTGATAATTCTTTCCAGACATTTCATCCTGTGACTCAGTAATTTGGGTCAAGTATCAGAGGGGTAGCTGTGTTACAAGGCTATAAAGTGGAACATGTGGATCTGTAAAAACAGCAAAGAATCCTGTAGCACCTTATAGACTAACAGAAGTATTGAAGCGTGAGCTTCTGTGGGTGAATACCTACATGCATCCAACAAAGTGGGTTTTCACCCACGAAAGCTCTTGGTAGTCTATAAGATGCCACAGGACTCTTTGCTGCTTTGATGGGTCATTAATTACTACATTCCAGCACGTCCCCTTTACACTTGAATAGCACATTGGTCCTATCTTTGTCACTTGTCTGTCATTTTTCCAGTGTGGAGAATTCAGTTGAATTGCATTATCGTCACCATTCCCCATGGCCTACTGCTTGAAATGCCACACTTTGGACACTGTCCGGTCCCACAGCCTTCTAACATTTCATTTCTAGTGCTGTCTGAGTCTCCACCAGAATTTTATGTCTTGTGCAGTAGTCGTTTGAACAACTAAGTTAATTACAATTATAGCAGAGTGGTGAACTATAAAACCAACTATGTCCTGGACACTACAAACATGCAAGTGCTTAAATTTACTCATGTGAGTAGTCACACTGAAGTGCATGAGACTACTATTATCATGAGTGAAATAAAGTACATGCATTGGTGTTTGCAGGATTGGGGTTTTAGAGTGCAATTCCGTATAGTGGTCTGTGTAGTGAACCTCACTGTAGACTTTGCAGAAAATCTTAATTGGAGGCTACAGTGGTAAGCAAACAATCCAAATGCTCATCTTTTCTCTTTTTAAAAATGTAGTTTATACTGTTTTAATTACAAAAACAAAATGGTTCATTTTAGTAAACCGAATGGAATAAATCTCTACATTTAAACTTAGTATTTTAGAGAGTGCCCCAAATGAAAATTTAATTAAATGGATAGAATAATTTATGTCACTAGTCTATGCCCTGTAGCACTGATCTTCTGCTGCATGCATGACCGTAGGACAATGTTCATTAAAATTCAGAAGACTACAACAACAACTGAGGGGGGAAAAACATCTTTGGCTAAAGATATGATCATGCATCTGTCACAGTGCACAAGCCTGTGGCCATTGAGAAACAAAACATGACTGTATTTGTGTGTTTTAGGCAGTGGTATCTTAGTCTCTGAGACCTCCAACCTGATAGAATATACAAGGCTATGAAGTGGAACATATGTTAAGTTGTTTTTGTTTAGCGTGTGCAGTCTAGGGGTTAGCACATGAGGATTGAAAATCAGGATGCAATCCCAAATTTTTTCTTGCTTAAGACCTTGAAAATGTTACTTAACTACTTTGCTTTTAGTTTACTCACCTGTGAGATACCCATAATAATATTTGCCTGGTTCACAGGAACACACTGAGGCATAATTAATGTTTATAAAATGTGTTAGAGATGCTCCAATGAAAAGGTGTGATATACAGACAAAAGCTTTTCATTACCTGAATTGTTTAGGGTTGTATAGTCGGCAGTAGTCTATAATTAAACTTTGCACATGGACATCACTTTATTATAGTGCTCGGTTATAGTTCCATCTGGTACGAGTAGGAAAATTGTATTAGGAATTTATTCCAGGTCCCAGTCTTTTGCTTCCTGAGGAGCACAATCCAAGGGCCTGAGCCAAACCATTGATATTAATAGGAAGACTCCCACTGACTTCTGTTGGCTGTGGATTAGCCTTAAACTGCTTGAGTTTGGAAAGGGAGATGGTGTGGTATTCCTTCAAAGACCAGTGACAGGTTGAGAGAGATCTGGTGGGTGACAGGAAGAAATCAGAGCCTCCATTATGACTTTTTAATGTCTCACTCATTTCTGTGACCTTTAGAGGAATCAGTTTGATGAATGTGTGGTTCTAAATGGACTGTCTGCTATGTGGAGCTAGCTGAAAAACAAGAATTCAATTCTGTGAGGAAAAAAATTGAAGTTTTGAAATTTGTTTTTGTTCTGCATGAGAATGAAACAGAGACTTTTTGAAACTTGGGGGGCAGGCAGGAGGGAGAGAGTGAGAAAAGGAACTAGTTACTAGTTCAGTGGCTATGGCATGACGCCCCTCCACCCCCCTGCTGGAATGTAGGAGACCGAAGGTCAAATCCCTGCTCTGGCTCTGTATAATATGATGTTTGAAACTCACACCACATTTGATGTTGCTTTGGGATATATTGTAACAAACTGTGGCTGCATGCAGGTAGGCAGGAAGGTCCTCACAGAGGCACAAACCTTGGATCCAAACCCTACGGGAAATTGAATTGCAGGATTGGGTGCAGAATCAAAGATCATTATGAGTAAGGAGCTTCTAGGAGAATGGGGGTGGAAAAAGCTTGTTGTTTCACTTGAACGGGGAAAAAAGTGGTGCAAAAATTGAAAGATTAAGAAGAGACCAGTAGGCAACACTGTGTTTCAATGATTTCTTCATTTAGACTTTTAGGCACCTTGCTGGAGAACTTACTTTATTATTAAGGTTGCTGATATTTCCCATTACAAAATCCTGTTTTGAGTTGCTTCTGAAATTGCTAAAGTCTAACCACTGAGGCTGAAATTTTCTAGCCAAAATAGTTCCACCATTTCCAAGGATGAGACTACGGAAAAATGAATGCTTTTGCTTATGTTTAAAAAATTCTGACAACCTTTTCTTTGAAAGGTTCAAGTACCCCATGGTTTGGAGCAGGGACTTGGCATTTGCTAGAGAATGACCTTTGTGTAAGGGATATGCCTTTTGCTTTTGCCATGAAAATCCATCAAAAATTGACCAAATTATAAGCTTTTGAAAAACACAACATCGTAGATTATATTTTAGCAGCTAAACTCTCTGAAGATTCCATCCACCCTGGGCATGTGTTAGCCCAGAACTGAGCAGAACTTTCCCTGCAACTGTAGCTCTGGGATGCTGTGGATCATGCCAGGTCCAGGTTCAAACACCTGAACTGACAACAGGGAGACTGTATCTCCTATGTTGCCAATGCTCCCACCCTCTCCCACTGGGCCCGGGTCGCATGGAGCAGGAAGATGCCTGATTTGAATTCAGAGGGAGAAAGAGCTGTACCAGTGGGTGTGGGAGAAGCAGAAAGTGGGTCTGGACTTTGGGTGGACTTGGCAAGGAGACTGGGACTGAGAACCTTTTGGGCAGGAAGAAGAGGGAGACAGATTTGACAAGGAGCAGGTGCATGGATAGAATGAGGATTGGATGTGCAAGGGATTGGGACTGGAGTGGTTACTGAGATTTATATGAGCAATTTGGAGGGGTGAGAGTGGAACTTACTGGGTTAGAATATTGGGACTGAAATAAGAAGTCTTAAGAGTGGAGACCAGAACTAAGTAAGGAAAATGAGACAGAGAGTCATGGAAAGGGAAGAGACAGAACTGGGACAAGGATAGGCTGGAGACAATGGGGCAGAAGAAGATATGCTTGGAGAGAATATGCAGAAGATCCTATGACCAATATGGCCCTCCAAAGCCTGGAATGGAACCCAAGATTCCTGTATTTCACTATTCCTCTGCTGTCAGCAAATATCTGTGAAACCCACTAGCAAAATGTCCTATGCCCCATTAATGCTGGTCCACAAGTGAGGAGAACAGCCTACTACTGCTATTTACTTCTGTTACCTCAAAAGGCAGAATTCTGTGTGATAGATCCAAGGGTTCTAAACCTGATGACCCACGTGGGTATCAATGTGATACTACATGACAGAGTTCACTTTCTTAAAAACCTATGAAATTACACACAAAAACTACATTAAAAGAACACTATTAAGATTACAAAGTCAAGCATTCAAAATTTGGGAAATTTCAGAATTCAGGTTACCTGTGCAACCTTAATTCTCCTTGTGCACATGCATTCAGATAGTCTTTAATTACATGATCACATAGTCTTTTTTCCCCACAGGACACCTCTGTCATTCCATACACAGCGCTGCTCTGGGAATAAATCATGAACGGTGTAAGTGCTTGACTTTGTAACCATAATGTATTTTTTTAATGTGTGCATGTACATTTTTAAGATCAGATGATGTTAGGGCTATAAACTTCTTTTTTCCTTACAGTTGGAAACACTGATCTTTTGAACTAAAGTTCCCATAATAAAATGTAAGTGGAGCAATCTAAGTCACTTTGAACTAAAAGTTTGTTTAACCATGGAGTTTTCTTTACTTTGATTACCAGTTACCAGCTAGGAGGATTCTGTATTAACAGTAGTTAATAACACTTACAAGTCTACGTCTTTCCTTGTCCCCAAAACACCTGGGATTAAATTCACCTATGGCCTAAGCAAGATATAACTGCCATTTATTTTAACATGGAAATTACTGCTGAAATCTTCACAACTGAGAAGAGGGTTTGGATGTTCAGTTCCCAGCTATTTTTATGGGACCTGGGAATCCAAATTCCTTTAAAAGCTTCTCCTGCAGACTTAGTAATAAATTTGGTGCCTAGACACTGATTCATTTCTTAGAAATAAAGAGAATTGCCCAAACACAAAGTTTTTGGCTGTATTTTCCCACCTTCCCATTTACCTAAATAGCCCTGATTGTGACAACCAAACCTATTCCTGCTCATAAGGGAGGCTTATTTCATATGTATTTTTTTAAGACCGAAGCAATGAATGAGAAGGCTGTAAAGAAAAAAAGAATCTGAAAGGGGAGAAAGAAACAAAGTGATGAGGCAACATGAACAGTCATATTCCGCAGTTGCCCATTCCCACAAACTGCTTGTTGTGCTCCGCTTCTCTGGTCAGACTTGAGCCTGTGACTGCATGTATGCCTCCCTCACATCAACACACAGCTTTGTGCACTGGATACAATGAGAGCTGGTCGGATAATCGGCTTTTTTCAGTGGAAAATTTAAGGGAGAGAAAGAAATCATTCTCTTTGACATTTTCTACAACAAAAGTTTTCAATTAAAAAACGAACACCCAAAATATTTCAGCTGACAACGCAAATATTTTGATTTGAAAATGCTGCCATGGTGCCTCAAGTTATATTTTGGGTGGCTCATACTTCCATTTTCTTACTTAGGCCGGGTTCCCTGATCTGTTCATGGGGGATGTAATCTATCTCCCATTATGTTGAAGGCAGTGTCATGAAAGTATCTGATCACTGCACATCACGGGAAATGTAGTCTGTCTAGGAAGCCCAGCCAACTGAGGAGAACGTCTATGTACAGAAAGTGAAATGTAACTCCTATCACGTACTGTGGTGGGATATTTACATAAAAATATTCTGATTTTTAGCTGAAATATTTTGGGTTTGGGGTAAAGTATTTCAATTTTCAGGTGTTTGGCTTTTCAACCTAAATACATAAGTACATAATTTAAAACTTCTTTTGGGGAAAGCAGGCACTTTTCATGAAAATTTTTAGTCAAAATCCAATTTTCCATCAATGACAGTTTTGATGGAAAACTTTTGTTGATACCTAGTTTTTCTTAACACTTCCAAAAAGATATTGTTTTCCCTTAAATTTTATGCACCATTGAAAGTGGACAGTGTGTTGTTACTAAGAAAATATTAAAAACTAAAAGGAGATTAATCGTACTGACATAGTCACATATGGTTGATGTCTGGGAGGGACACTTTTGTTTTACATGATAAGTTTAACATTTCTGAAAACTCGGTTTCTTCATTTGCCCTGAGCAATCCTTATTTTTCCCCTGATTAACGGTTTTGAAAAAGGAAAAATGACATCATCAATCACCCATGATTTCACTGAGCGTTGAAAGTATAAATACAAAGCCATGTTGCTTTGCTGGAGTGAGAGAAAGTGGGTTTTAGCCCACAAAAGCTTATGCCTAAATAAATTTATTGGTCTCTAAGATGCCACAAGGACTCCTCGTTCGTTTTGCTGATACAGACTAACACAGCTACCACTCTGAAACAATACATATAGTGAAAGCTGCAAGGTTTTATTTTAATGCTCTGTTGGAGAGAAATGTTAAAGATAAAAGGAAACCCAACCTGTGAGCAGGACATAGATCACAGTCTTCGGGTGTACTCTGGAATTTGCAAGTGTCAATGAGAGTGATACTTTGAGAATACTAATTTTTCTCCCATTTCTTCTCAAAGTAAAAATGTGGAGCTTTTTCTACTTAATACAGTTGCCATATAGGCATAACTAATAGTGTAGTTTTACCTTCAAAGCAATTAGAAGTTATCATTCTACCTATGAAAATGGGAAGGGGGTGAGGGGATCTTGATCACAAAAAACAATCCTCTAAACAGAAAAATCATAAGGAAGTAATGGTACAGTGTTCTCATCTAATGATAACAAGCAGAATTATTACGATATGAGATATAATACTATATCAACGTTTCTTCATTCTAATTTTTTACAGTGTATCTTCTGCTAAACTCATCAATATAATCATGATTTCAGAAATAATTTCACATAGTGGTAGAAGATGTTTTAAAACCTTTACATTGATAAATGTTCCTTTCTCACCGCAGCATATGCTTTCATGAGGGTGAAATTCTCATGTTCAATAAGTTTTAAAATGTTCATTATTCTCATCCAAGTCAAATTAGAAGATTAATTTTCTCTATTTTCTATAGGATATTGTTTAAATTAGAAGATCCTTAATACTCCCAAAGAAATTATGATATATTTTCTTGCCAGAATGGTTTAAAATTAAACACAACGTCCATTAATCCCAATGGCGTTTGGTTGACAAAATCCTAAATGTATCAAAATAAAAATGAGAGAGTCAAGTTAGGTAAAGTAAAATCTTTTTACTGGGCCAACTTCTGTTGGTGGAAGGGACAAGCTTTCCAGCTTCACAGAGCCCTTCCTCAGGTCTGGAGGAAGGTAACCAGAGTGTCCAATATTCTATTGTTACAGACATGAGAAAAATCCTGGCCCACTATTGATTGATCACAGTCATGTGTAAGTCAGTATGTTTCTATTTATTGCAAAAGAAGTGAATAATGCTGACATCTGGAAAAGTGTGAACCAATCAGATAATTTACGTATGTGAGTGCATACTAATTAGCTACAGCACTGTTAAAGGAAAGTAGAAGTGGGTCTAAAGTAAAATCTCAAATCCAATCTCCTTACCCTAAAGATTTGATGTTTAGTTTCCGACCTCAATACAGCTGGATGAAACCTATAGTGTTGATTCCTAATCATATTTTTTAAAGGAAACTATTTTTCTGATCTGGTTCAGTACAGTCTAACATGTCAGAAACATCACAAATTGCTAGAACAGGGCCTCATCCTCCCTGATTGAGCTAACCTCGTTATCTCTAGCTTGCTTGCTAGTTGCATATATATACCTGCCCCTGGAAATTTCCACTACATGCATCTGACGAGGTGGGTATTCACCCACGAAAGCTCATGCTCCAAAACGTCTGTTAGTCTATAAGGCGCCACAGGATTCTTTGCTGCTTTTACAGATCCAGACTAACAAGGCTACCCCTCTGATACTTGATGTAGCTATTTCCCTAATTCAAGATATCTTAAATATGGCAAGACAAGCACTTTTTGTGAAATGTGCACCCTTTGAGATCAAAATATCATGAAAACAGCTCATGAGATATCAGCATTCAACCCAAAACTTAACACACTTTAGCTTCAAAATCCAAACCCTCCTCCTAAACTTAGTCTGAGGATACGTCTACACTAGAAATGTAAGACATAGAACAGGGGTGGGCAAACTTTTTGGCTTGAGGGCCACATCTCGATATGGAAATTGTATGGTGGGCCATGAATGCTCACGAAACTGGGGGTTGGGGTTTGGGAGAGGGTGAGGGCTCCATCTGGGGGTATGGGCTCTGGGTTGGGGCCAGAAATTAGGAGTTGAGGATGCAGGAGGGGATTCAGGGCTGGGGCAGGGGGTATGGGTATGGAGGGGCTTGAAAGCTCCAGCAGGGGATGCGGGCTCTGGGGTGGGGCTAGGGATAAGGGGTTTGGTGTACAGGAGGGTGCTCTAAGCTGGGATAGAGGGGTTCGACAGGTGTGGGGGGGGATCAGCCCTTTTAGCCAGCACTGCACCTCTGTGTAGGAGCCGGAGGGGGGAAATTTTGCTGCTTCTGGGAGCCATGGAGAGCCAGGGAAGCATCCAACCTCACTCCCCAGCTGCAGCACCAGAACGGGGCAAGCCCCTGACCACCTGTCCCGGCGGAAGCTCAAGGGCCGGATTAAAAGATCTGAAGGGCCAGATGTGGCCCACAGGCCATAGTTTGCCCACCCCTGTCATAGAATCACAGGACTGTAAGGGACCTCAATAGGTCAGCTAGTCCAGTCCCCTGCACTCATGGCCAGACTAAGTATTATCTAGACCATCCCTGACAGGTATTTGTCTAACCTGCTCTTAAAAATCTCCAATGATGGCGATTCCACCACCTCTCTAGGCAATATATTAGGTCAATTTCAGTCACTGCAGTAATTACTGCAATGTTGCATGTCCACACTGCCCCGCTTGCATCAGTGATGTGCATCCTTACCAGGACAGTGTGGATAGGTGAGATCCCGGTCTCTCTACTCTGCTGGCAGCTCCCTGCTGGGAGCCCAGCTGCCCCAGAAGCTCCCAGACAGCATAAGAAGAAGCAGGACTTTTTTGTTTCCTTGGGTCAACCCTGAGATTTGCCATGTAAATATTGTAAATATCCCAATGAAGAATGAAACCTCTGGATTGGGACTGATTTACCCTAGCTCCCTCTCCCCCAGTGCCAGAGGGAGAAGTGCTGAGCCCTGCTGTGATGAAAGAGGTGTGTCTCACACTATTCATATGATGGCTCAATATTTTGGTGGACGTCAAGATTTATTGTCCTTTCAGGAAGGAAACTGACCTCATCTTTTCCTTGATCCATATTTAACTATTGGATCAATATGTCTTGCTATTCTTGTCAATGTAAGGCAGCAGTATATATAATATATGCAATGGCCATGATTAGCCACTTTCAAGTTCCATACATGACATATGACAGCACAGTTGGGTACAAGGGCATCACAATATTTAAAGGGAGAGCATGTACAGACTGCAATTCTTTATACTCTAGTTGCCAGAGCCCATGAGCCTGCATGGACTGTATCAGAGGGGTAGCCGTGTTAGACTGGATCTGTAAAAGCAGCAAAGAGTCCTGTGGCATGGACTGTGTGCATGAATTGATTTACAAAGAGAGGCACATGCACCTCCTCTTATATTTACAGTCCTTGATGAGAATGAAATCAAGTAAGCATGAGTAGTTTCCCTATATAAATCTAAGATAAAGGTTGTATTGTTGTAGTGATTTTCCCATTCTTGCTATTACTGCTATAGAATGTAAGCCCTAGCAATGGCAATCTGAAAGGTATATTGATATGGTGTGTTATCCTGAAAACATAGATAACTATATCACAGAAGATTGGTAACTTGATGCAATCTTGCTGATTTAGCATTGCAAAGTTGGCATGAACTTTTAATAGCCCAGTCATTGTCACAGTTCAGGGCAAATGCACCTGTATTACCTTTCTGTGGTCAAGCAAGAGCACCCATTTTTAGGTTTCTGTCTCCTCAGCCATCACCTTCCTTGACTGGAGACCTGCGTCACTCTGCCTCCTGATCAGGATTTTTCCAGGCTGCACAGTTCCCTGACTCTTCTGTATTATTCCCTGAAAGTCAGACTATACTTTGCTTCCTCTCTGGAGGTTATAAACAGCAACAGCACAGTTATATAGAATCACACAGCCCTTTCAAAGCAAACATTTATTCTTAAAATTAAAGCATTATAGAGAAAACACATTTAAAAACAAATAAAATAACCTATATGCACGCTAATAAGCTTACCAGAGATCACCCCTAAATCAAACCTGAGGCTCCGATAGGTGTCAGTCCTTCATACTCCACACACAGATTTTTCTGTGGTTACAAGTTCATAACAGCTTTTGTTCAGAACAAGAACAACTGTGAAGAGTTCATTCTTTCTTTTATATAGCTTAGGCCTGGGACTCGTATAACAGGTGATCAGCAGACAAAAAGTTCCCTTCTCAGACTGTAACTTCAAAAGGCTGAGTTTTTGCATAACTGAGGATGGTACATTCACATTCATTTCCTCCTGGAGGTCACCTGGGAAATCTACTTAACTTTGTCCCACAGGTTTATTCTTTTCTGGCACATTGTTCAAATAGTCCTTTGAGGGTTATAACTTTCCAGGGTTTACACTGGTCATGACTCCCTGCTTTGGAAGTTACATACAATTCCATAATAATTCATACACTTTGCATTTCTAATACATTGGACTCCACAGCTGTTTAAACTTAATTCAATGAGGTTTTCCAAGGGAATTGCTGTATCTGTTATAGCCACAGAATCTACTTGTCTGCTTTTTGCCATGATGATTGATGAGAATGGAAAAAAAGCTAAAGGATATTTTACTTGTCTGCCCAAAATAATTTAGTTGCCCCAGATGAAAGGGTAAATAGAATTTTGCAAGTGTGATAATATTCTAAACATTGATTTTTAGAGTATTCCTGCTATGAGGTTCACTTTCAACCGTGATCAAAATGAATGACAAGGCCATGGTTCATAAGTCAGTGCCTAGCATAGAGTGGGTGCCACATAAGTATGATATAATGTAATAAAAATAATGAACAACAACAGTAGACCTGTTGTTGGATATTCACGTCACTATTGTAAGCTCAATTGTTGTAGCTAGACTGCAGACTCCCTTATAATGTTGTTTGGCTGCCTGCTTGTAAGATTCTGTGGAAGAGCAGCGACTTTACAAGGGAGCATTGCACAAGTTCTGCTTCTCCCCCTCCCTCCCAGCGCTTCCCCCACTGCTGTTTGGTGGTGCTTAGGACTTTCTGTGAGGGAGCAGGGAAGCACCGAGTCTCCACTCCTTCCCCTCCCTCCCAGAAAATCCTAAGTGCTGCGAAACAGCTGTTTGGTGGTGCTTAGGACTTTCTGTGAGGGAAGGGCAGGAGTGGGGAAGTGCTGTGTCTCCACTCCTCCCCCTCCCCCCCCCAGAAAGTCCTAAGCGCCGCTAAACAGCTGTTTGGCGACGCTTAGGATTTGGGGTGAGGTGAAGTGGTGTGCTCCGGAGAGTAGGTGGAGTGGAGATGGGAAGAGGTGGACCTGGAGTGGAGAGGGGATAGGAAGAGGCTGGCCTGGAACATTCCTGGCAAAATCTGAGCCTGTTCTCCCGGGAAGCTGCCACTGCTGCTGCAAACGTGCTTCCTAGAGTCCTTGCCTGCAGCGGGCTGTGCCTTTGTGGGGTACGGCACGGGCACTTCCCAACCACAGTATAATGCCTTTTGTCTGCTCCCCAAAAATTTCCTTGGAACCTAACCCTCTGCATTTACATGAAATCTTATGGGACAATTGGATTTGTTTAACATTGTTTCACTTAAAGTTGCATTTTTCAGGAACATAACTACAACGTTAAGTGAGGAGTTACTGTACTCATGTACATAAAGTTAACCATATGCAGGATTTGGACAGTAGTTTAATTTATGTTAAGATTTTATGTAGAAACTACATTCCCATTTTAAGGGAACCTTTGATGGATGACTTGCGCTCTGTGACAGCAAGCTGTAGAAGGTTTTTCTGCTTGTTTGTAGCTGAATAAATTCATACTGGAGGATTCTCTGCAGCTTGAGGTCTTCAAACCACAATCTGAGGACTTCAATAACTCAGACATAGGTTAGGGGTTTGTTACAGAAGTGGATGAATGAGATTGTGTGGCCTGCATTGTGCAGGAGGTCAGACTAGATGATCTAACCTTAAAGTCTATGAGTCTATACTTTTTTTACACTGCTTCCTTTTGTACATTTTCAATATGAAGGTTCAGACTAGAGATGACGCTATATCAGAGTCATCAATTTTAGACACAGATTTTGAACACTTTGTCATTATGGGGAGATTCATGTCTGGTGGGGTTTGGTTCAATATGTTATCAATATAGGTGCTGGTGGCAAAATATAGATTTAGATATCTAAAGTTTGTATTTGAGATTTTGCTTAAGGCTCATATCTCGTAAATATGACTATGTACAAATGTCTTGCCATTCTGGCAAATGTGCCACAGTAAAGAAGATAGAGACAACTATTTTTATTTGAAGCCCCATCATTATGCATTTTATATAATGAAAAACTGTTAAAGGCAATTTAGATGGTCTTACTCAACACTTCCGGATGAATACAGAATAGGAGTAGATATCTGAGAAATTAAAGAAAAAATCTGAGTAATATTTTTTGTTTACCCCTGAAGCCTGTAGCAATGAGGCCCTCCATATGGTTAGTTAAGATACTAACGTGTGATAATTCAAAGCTTTTCCTAACGTCACAAGGGCTTTCAAGACCTGCAGAACTTGAAAACGGCTAAACTGGAAAACATCAATTATATAACTGGCTGCTTCTTAGTATAATTTAATACATAATTAACTCAATGTTCTTCTTTGATAATTTTACACAGTTACACCATATTTTCTGTCACAGTCATATGACTTGAAAGGAATGTTTAGAACATCCTCTCTAAGGCCCTTATCCTGAAAAGCATTTGAACGCTTGCTGCAATTTAAGCACATTAACCCTCCCACTGACTTCAGTGGGACGGCTTACATGCTTAAAGTCAAATGTCTGCTTTAATGCATGGCATGGCCTGGGCCACAGTGCTTAGGGCAGGATAATGCTCATTCTAATAACTGAACAGGGACAAAGAATTCCCCACTTCCTGAACCAACTGTATTTTGATTTTGAGCACGTGGGTCCCAGGTCAACATGACTTATTTAAGTGTTTTAAAATGTTGAAGTTGTTTATCTATATAATAAAATTGGACCAGTGCTTTGCACAATATCACTATACTAATTATCTGAGCAGAACTGTCCTTTTTCAATCAGTTCCAGGGAGGGGAAATACAATATAATGAAAATATTCTTATTCAAACCACTACAAAACAAACAAACAAAACCCAAATCTGATTTGAAGCATTAAGAAATGGTATACAGAACACTTTAAAACCGCATTTGAGTAATCTGCAATTTAAAGTAATTTTAAAAAATGAATTTATGTTTCTTTTAGTGTTATGCAATTGTGGATGCTACAAATGGCTCTGCATGTCAGTGTGTTTCTGACCCTCAACATCTGTTCAATCTGTGTGCAATAACTTGCAGCATCAGGGCCTTGGTTGTTTTTTTTTAACGCAGCCCTTGCACAGGCAAATTCACATTTAAATCAAGGAGGACTGAGGAATAGCTGTATAGGACTAAGCATTTTGGCCTACAGCTAGGTTTCTCTCAATATGCTGTCATATTGGTCTCTCTCACACTTTTATCTCATTCACAAACTACGTAGCTTAAAGTTGCATCTGTCCATTGGTTAGCTCTAATGCTGCAACTTAAAAATACAGTTCACTAACCATTTTGAATGTAAAATGGTAGATTTATTTTTATGGGTGGGCCTTAGTGACTTTGAAAGTCAATAAGACCTGTGCTCGTAAATTGCTGGCACCTTTTTGAAAATCCCATCTTGCTTCTGTAATTCTGGCTTTGGAACTGACCATTTAAAGGGAGTCTATCAATCTGATTTTTTGAAATGAACTAATTATAATCAATTGCAATTGATAATATGTGAAATAAAATAGCATCTTGAATCATGTCCTTTAAATAATGTCTAGAATCTAAAAAAAGAAAGGCCTTGTAAGAAAAACAACGATTTTCTAATGCTTTTCTGCTCCCCTGGTTATCATGGTCTTTTTATAAAAGGAGAAATTAACATTTCAGTCCTGCAAAGACTAATGAACGTGCTTAACTTTACACAGGTAAGTACAGTTAAGCATGTGTGCAAGTGTTCAGAGAATCAGAGCCTAACTGCCCTATAAAAAGAAAATAATGAAAATGACTGTAACAAAAGCTCTGTCAAATGCAAAAGTGAACAAGTTGAAAAATAAAACACGTTTTTAGTTACAAATAATCCCTATAATTACTGTAGGTTCAGAATTTTGAGACATCAGTGTGATTTTTGTCTTTTTAAAAAAACTAAAACAATATATTTAAGAATGAAATCTTACACAGACACTAATTGTAAAGAGCGCCAAGTAATGTATTACAATATAAGAGTGAGCAGTCGATTTTTTCTGTCTTCATGCCTGTAGTTGAATGGAGTAGGACATACATTTTTACCTGGAAATAGCCATAGACTGTTTTTAACTGAAAACAACAATATGGATATGTAGGCAAGGAAAGGATATGTAGGCAAGGATATGTAGGCAAGGAAAGATAAAAATCCATCCAGCATTCATCGAAAAGCATTAGCTGTTTTCTCAAACTAGTGCCATTGAATCAGAACTGGGGAATGACCTGCATTTTGTGATTATATCTTCTTTTTAGAAGAAAATCATGCTTTATTTTAAAATTCTCATTTTAAATTTTTCCAGATTAAGTCAAAACAAATCAGATAAAGAGATTAATTTTAGGCCACGTTATGAAGTCACTGTGCTTACTTTGTGGAAACACATATGTACAGTCATTGTACATGTGGGAAGATAAAACAGAGTGAGCTTTTTTTACTGAAGCAGAAATAATCCCCCAATTGGGGGTGATTTTTTTTTGTGAGTGTGTGCTAGACTTTACCAGCAATAAATAGCAAACAGCTTGAACATGTTAGAACATGTGAAAGGCAAAACACTTTTCACAACAAGAAGGAAGATGAACTTTGGGAGCAGCAGGTTACAGAGATGTTTCTTTCCAGTACTAATCAGCAAGGATGTGTAAAGTCATCATGAGTTACAATTACAAACCTCTCATTAGAGGAAATGATTGTGCAGCCAGGCAGAATGATTAGCTGACTGATGTTTGGTGAAGGACTGGGCTCCTCCCTGCCCCGCTGCCTTCTGAAAACATAGCTGATATTATCAAATACATATTTCAAGTAGCTCGAGCATGGCTTCTTCATTTGGTTCATGATTATTTAAAGATTTATTCTAAATAGATTTATACACAACCATTAGCTGATGCCAAGAAAGCCTTTTCTGATGGTTTTTAAAACATTGTTTCCCTTGCTGCTGTTTATACATATATCTTTGGATGCATGAAACTGAAATATGTTTCCTTCCTAAAATTGTTTTGTTTCATTTCTCACACTGTGGTGTATTATTGTAGGGTTGCTTATGCATGCTGGGCTGCTACTAGCATCATTTTCTTCATTTGTATGGGTGGGGGCCCTGGGTGGGGGAGATAACATAAGCTAGTGGAGTGGTCCAATTTGTTTCAACAGCAACAAAACAACTCTTTGCCAAGAAAGTTTCTTCCCTTTTATTCACAGGTTTTAAGGTTCTTGGGTTGTAACAAGGAAACACTTTCTAAAAACAAAACCAAAAGGCAAAATGAAAAGGCTCCTCAGGAGCTAAAAGGATGGTACTCCAGCACTTCAGCTCATAGTACCAGAACTCCACCTCCCTTCTTAGTTCCCTCTGACTTTCTTCTTTCTAGCTAACAGGGAACTGGTTTTAGTGAGCCTCAGTGGGTTAGTGCTAAGCTCCCTAGCGGGCCTTCAGCTCTGCCTGATTACTGTGCCCCCCGTGTCTTCGGATACCTTGTGATTCCAGTCCTCCTTGGCCTCTGTCAAAATCCCCCAAAATTGAAAAGAAATTTGCAGGCGAGTACAGCAAGGGAGTTAACCCTCTATTTGCAAGTACTGAGGTGGTGACTTTGTACTGTCATAAGACAGCACTGAAACACTCATTTGGAAAAAAAAGAATAACATAGGTTTCCAGGGTTGACACAGATAGAAAAATGTGAGTAGTATGGTATATTCATTGAAAAATGCAGTTTCAGTCGACACCAAAACTATTTACAGAGACAAAGTGGATGGGCCGGACACAGCTACAGCTACACTACATATATATACCAAAACTATCTGCCAGTGTGGACCAAGTTTGCCAACTAATTCCAAGTGAATGGAAAAAAAATCAAAGTGATGATGAACAGTCGTTATATTGGGAGAAAATGGTGAGAATGATTCTAAATCAGGGTTTCTCAAATGTGGCCACCAGGGGCTTTTTTTGTGGCCATAGCCTCCTGGGCTGTGATGGGGGAGCAGCGCCTTTCTCCCCTCTCCCCCGCCCCGTGTTGTTCCTGGATGCTCCGCCTTGATGTTGGCTGCTAGGGCTGTGGGCAGGGGTCAGACCCTGCCCACCCTGGAGACAGCTGGAGCACAACGCTGGAGGAGCAGGCAGCCGGTGAGTTCCCCACCTTCCCAGGGGCAGTGGGGATCAGGCTTTGGGCTTCATCCCTGGGGTGGTGGTGGTGTGGCAGGCTCCAGCCATGGGGCTTCAGGCTCCAGCCTTGGGCTTTGGCTGCATGGTGGCAGGCCCCAGTCTCTGTCCATGCAGCTTTGGACTCCTTCCCCAAACCATGGGGCTTTGCCTCTGTCCCCCAGCACTGCACCCGATCACTCCCGGCTTCTGCTGTCTCCCCCTTAATCTCCCATCCAGGGCTTAATTTGTCCCCAGGTTTGCCAGGGCTGAGTAAGTCTGCTGTGAAAAGTGATATTTGTATGTTTGTTAATATCACTTTTAAAAAGAGACTTACTCACTAGCAGGAAATAAATTACAATGATTTGGACATGTCTGTGAGCATATTTATTTGTTTTTCCTAAAGCTAATTCACACTTTTTCCAAAAATACGTAGAGTGGCCAGCAGCAAAAGTTGGTGCCTGCATTCTGAGGCCATCAAAAATTTTGTCCTGAGAACCCCATAACCTGGGGGTTAGGGCACACACCAGGTATGTAGGGAGATCCAAATTGCTCCAAGGACTGTTTTTAATTATTTAAGAAAAGTGGCACAGCTTCCACAGGAGAGGCTGAGAACTCCTCCAGTAACTCAATGGCTTAGGGCACTTTCCTGCAATGTATAAGACCCAAGTTCGCATCCTTTTTCCACATTACCCAGTGGTAGGAATTGAACCTGGGTATCCCCACGTCCCAAGAAAGTACCCTAGTCATTGGGCTAAAGATTATAAAGCAGGTTGTCTTCCCCTGCTGTCTCTGAGTATTTTGTGGATCTAGTCCTCCTTGGCCGCCTCTGTCAAAATGACCAAAATGTAAATGAAATTTGTCAGGTCAAAAGGATTTACTGAAGAATTTCATTTCTGGTTCAACCCAAAACTAATTTTTTTTTTAATTGCAAGCCAATGGAAAAATTCATTATTTGTGCAGTTCTTGGGGGTCAGGAAGGGGAAGGTAAATTAAATTTTGGAATTACCATCCTCTACAATATCTGTTTAAGTACTGAGCTGCAAATCCCCATCTCTGCTCTTGCAAAGATGCCAGCTTTTATCACTGGTCAGTCCAATTCCCCCCCAAACATCTTCCTGCTTATTCCCATGCTGCCCCTTATGATTGGGAGGATCCCATCAAAAAACCACTGTGTTGTCCTCCTTAAGACTCACCTCTGTTATGCCCACCCAATGCTTAACAATGGCCAGGCAATTGATAAGCTGTGACTGCTACTTATCCTGCTGCTTATAATCACCTCGATGGTACCTGATGCTTCCTGGTCTGTTTGTTGATGCCACCAGTTGGGCCTTTTCATATACTTATATTGTAATCTCTTTGTAGCAGAGACTGTGTACAATACCTACCACAATAGGGTCACAGCTCCCTGCCTGGGGTCTGGAGGAGCTGCTCTAATATAAACAATAGTCACATTAATATTTGAACTGAACGTTACTGTGTAAAACAAAGACCTTTTCCTTTGTAAGTCTGATACTTTGTGAGCAGTGGTACAGGATATTTTAGTAGAGTTCCCCATCACAAACCTGAAATACTGAAGTCAATGAGGCTGAGAGCAGAATTTGGTCCTTCATCGTAGCCTGTCAAAATAGGGTATAATTCTGTCCAGCCCCTTGCTTCTTCCTAAAAAGTAAAATGTCTGTAGGAAACTCTGTGATATTGACATCTAGAAACACGCTTGATCCTGTGTCTTTTTTCACCGCAGATGAGAAGGGTGGGGCTTAAGTATGAAGGTAGAATGTATGAATCTGCCCTGCACTGATCATGGGTTTTGAAGGAAAGTTAGATGCAGAGAAAAGAAAAATAGGCAGGATGGTGGAGGGAAGCCTTCTGTGCTTAATACAGTGGAAAAATAGTTCAAAACCTGTTCATCCGTGTGACCTCTTTAATGCTGCCAAGGTCAGTGAGACCTAGCATGATGCTAAGTGCTGGTGATGAAAGTTTTAAGCTCCTCAGGGGCAAAAATGTTGAGCAAAAAGTGGGCTCTTAATGGTAGCATCTAATGGTACTTGTTCAAGTTAATTCCCCATGTGCCAATGACAGTACCCCAAAATAATTGTCAATATATATCAATTGTCCATTTGGGCTGTGTTTATTCTCCGCACACCCATCCCATCTCTCCATTTGCCTTTACACATTTGCTGTTGACTTGTTTCCCAGCATATGTGCAGAAATCCAGGGGAGATAAACATTTGTCATTTACCTGGAAACAGTCCCTTGTATTGCCACTTTTTTTTGGTTGAAGTCTGAGAAAATCCAAGTTATTGACATCTGACACCAAGGGTGGAATAGATGTCTGTGTAATTATCTCTGTGCAGCAAATCAGGTAAACCATAGGTACATTAGAACTGTCATGCCAGAACAGACTAATAGGATACCTATCTCCATGGACTATCTCCGACAAAGTGGGTATTCAACCACAAAAGCTTATGCTCCAATGTCTTTTAGTCTTTAAGGTGCCACAGGACTCTTTGTCGCTTTTTACAGATCCAGACTAACATGGCTACCCCTCTTGATACTATATCCAACAGTGGTGCATGTATCATAGAAAGGCATAAATCCCCTAGAATACAATTCATTAATTGTTCCATACTATAAAGTAACTAACTAAGGAAAAAAATCGGGTGCCATTTTATATTTAGGTTTCATTTGTAAATAGTTCATGTAAGGTTAATAATTGGTTAACAAACAGCGCATTAATTGTTATTGATTACTAAAGAGGTCAGTTGGTTGCTTATTATCTTCTATAACATCTTTGACTGATGATACTGGCCTACTTTGTAAAGTGCTTTGAGATCTAGTGATGAAAAGTGCTATATAAGTGCTAGGCGGTATTATTTATTATGATGATCTTAGAATCTGCTGTAACATGTTATTTTCATATTTGTAATACGCTTAAAACATCTTTTAATCTTTTATTACCTTTAATAAACCATTTATAAATGGAATCTTATTATAAACTCTGATATACCACTGCTAACACATCACTTTGTGAAAAGATCACTGTGGTACAAGTTTATACACAAAATAGCATGAAGCATTGAATATGTACCATACAGTGAAAAATATAACCATGTAATTAAAACGTTTTTAATATAACAAATTAAACTGCCTGAGTAACTTATTTTGTGATCAAGATGAGATGGAAAGTATTCCAATGTGAAATATATTTCACTTAAACATTATCTGCTAAGGTTTGTACTATAAAAATGAAAAGTCAGCCCTCTCCCTACCCCCATTCTCTGTCATTGCTGACATACCATCTGACAGAAGATGGAATGGCCCTATAAAGAAGCTGGAATTACCTCCATCAGTGACTGATTAGCTGCCTCTCAAGTGATGGGACTTAGGCCAGGGATCAGTTGATAGTCTGTGAGTCCACATGGTCCTCTGATATAAGGCCAACAAACAGCTCATTGATAGTTGTATCAGCAGGGACAGAGTAGGCTCTTGCAAGAGACCCCTGGTTTATCTTTTGGATTTATGCTGAACTGTCTCGATTTGGAAAGAACCCTGTAGAAAAGGGATTGAAATCCTGTCACAGTTGCGACTGTTGGGTCAACTGACTAGCCAGTGCATCAACCAGTTTACACCATCGTCATGATAGTTCTCAGGGCTTTCAGGACTGAGTCATCTTGTTACCTGATGCCTTCAGTGTGAAGAAATCTTGTCTGGCTGAGTCTTGACACCCTAACACACCTGCCTTTCAGTCACTCAAACATTCTCCTCTTGGCTATACCATCCCAGTCTTCACCTTACAGGTTAGCAATAGGTCCTCCTGAATCCCTTCAAATTGTTCCTCTGTGAAATCCAACCCCTGACGCTGGCTACTAACAGAAATCCCTGATCCTCTGCTCCCAAAGAAGCAGTGTGCCTCAGTTTGAGTTTCATCTTAAATCACTGCTCCTGTAAACCACATAGCAACTGTGAGCACTTATAATAAAATAAAAGTAGGTTTATTTAAGAAAGAATTAAAATTTAACTAGAAACCAGAGAGAATGAAGGAAACAAATGGTTACAATATAAAGCAAGAGCAGCAAAGGGTCCTGTGGCACTTTATAGACTGACAGACATTTTGGAGCATGAGCTTTCATGGGTGAATACCCTCTTCATCGGATGCAGCATACAAATATATAGCAGAATATAAAGCAAAATCATAAAACATGAACCTGGGCCTACCCTTAGGCCATGTCTACACTACCATGTAAGCTGGCAAAATGTATGTCTCTCAGGGGTGTGTTTTTTCACACCCTTGAGTGACATAAATTTCAACTGCGTAAGTGGTAGTGTGCACAGTGCTATGTGTGCAAGCTCTGAGCTGCCCGGGCTTGCTCTGCTCGGCCTGCCAGGGGGAGGAGGGCTCTGTCAATCCCATGTTGTCCCCCCTCCCCCCCATGCATGTTTCCAGTTCCCTCAACCCCTCTCCCTGCAAGCCAGGCCCAGGATGGGGTGGGACAGCTCTGCAGCCAGACACGACCTCCTGGGTCCTAGTGCTAGTTGTTTTCCCCTTCTGATGTGTGCTGGGTGACCTGCTGGCCACTATCCAGTGTCCTGTAGAACTGTGAGTGCCCAAAGTGAGGCTGGGCAAGGGATCAGGGTGTAGCAGGAGAAATGGAGGTAGGAGAATGAGGTGGGAGAAGAGGCAGTGGGGAAGGAAGGGGGATAGGATAGGCTGGGAGAAGTGAAGAGGATATGGGAATGGGGCAGGAGGAGAGGGGCAGGGGACTGTGAGGAAAGGAAGGCAAATGGGATGGGGAAGAGGCAGTGGGGAAGGGAGATGGGGGGAGCGGGAGCTCGGCATGTGGCATCCCCTTGGCAGCAGCTGGGGCTACCCCATTAAGCTGGCCCAGGCCCCCCACCAGCATTGGCAGCCTAGGTGCCACTCCAGGCGGAGGGAGAGAGCCAGTGAAGCAGGAGAGAATGTCAAGAAGATCCCACACATGCAAGCAGAAGAGCACTTCCAATACCTGTCTTCAGTGGCTTGAACGATAGCCTGAAGCGACACCAATGAATATACTGATGCTTCAAGAGTTATGCATTTTGGCAGCAAAAAAGCATGTTAGCAATCTCAAGCAGAATATCATAGATTTTTTTTTCTAGTTTATGTAGTTTATCCTGTAGTACTTAAGCAGGAAAGTGAAGTTTGGATACTCTTTCTTTTTTAATGTCATTATAAAGACTAGTGCCAGTACTTTTTGCTGCAGCATTTTCTTTTAGTGCTATTTGAATGAACATTTAAATTGGTGGGCTTTTGTGTTGGTATTTTTTTCATGGATAATGAGCACTAAAAAAGGAGCAAGGAGGTACAAAAGGCTACAACAGGTAAGGAAACTGTTTCTGTGCCTGTTTCATTTAAATTAAAGTGATTAAAAATAATTGCAATTAATTGGACTCTTAATAATAGAATACCAATTTTTTAAATATTTTTGGATGTTTTCTACATTTTCAAATATATTGATTTCAATTACAACACAGAATACAAAGTGTACAGTGCTCACTTTATATTTATTTTTTATTACAAATATTTTCACAGTAAAAAACAAAAGAAATAGTATTTTTCAGTTCATCTAATACAAGTACTGAAGTGCAATCTCTTTATCATGAAAGTTGAACTTACAAATGTAGAATTATGTACAAAAAAATGCATTAAAAATAAAACAGTGTAAAACTTTTGTGCCTACAAGTCCACTCAGTCCTACTTCAGCCAATTGCTCAGACAAACGAGTTTGATTACAATTTGGAGGAGATAATGTTGCCCACTTCTTATTTACGATGTCACCTGAAAGTGAGAACAGGAGTTCACGTGGCAATGTTGTAGCTGGTATCACAAAATATTTATGTGCCAGAAGTACTAAAGATTCATATATCCCTTCATGCTTCAACCACCATTCCAGAAGACATGCATCTATGCTGATGATGAGTTTTGCCCGATAATGGTCCAAAGCTGAGCAGACCGCCTAGGAGGAACCCACTCTAGAAGATAGTTCAAGCTCCACTCCCACTTAGTTCCTGGACTCTCCTCTGAGACGGATAATAAGTGTGGTTTTTTTTGTTTTTTTTTTAATGTTGTAGATAGGTGTTTGGGGAACTTGGATGCGACAGCACAAATAATGCATAGAAATGGGGCTAATTATTTTTTTATAAAATGGGCAGGAGTGAAGGAAAAATCTCACTGGCCAAGTTTCTAAATCATTCAGGTTGTAGTGTTCTGGTTCCTTGTCTAGCAGTTATGGTTAGCTGGGGGGTTAATTTGCTCTTGGTTCAACCTGGATTAGGCCAAGAGTAGGTCTGTCTGTCTGTCCTTTTCTTTTCTTTTAGTTTAGGAACTTTGGTTGTGGAACTCATCCCTAAGAAAAAGTCCACTGCAGTCATTCATTGACTGTCTTTGGGAGATGGCAGAGGTTCCCACTAGGCCACACTTCCTCCCAGGAGGAGGCAGTTGTACATGTTGGAATCTATGCAGTAGACTCCAGTCATAATCATTCCCATAAATTTTAAAACCTTGTTTTCAGCTTTTCTGTTAGTTTTGAAATATATAGTCTGTTGCTCTTCTTCATCAGGGGAGCCTTATTTATTCTAGGCGATATTTCCTGATCATGCAGCCATTGGCATCTGACCCAGGTCATGTCTCTTTAGGTCAGTTATGCATATACATTCCCTGCCTACTCTTCAGACTACAAATGTAGATCTTGCCAGTTTTGTTTTCAAAATCATTCTAGTGTCTTACTGAATTGTCCAGTTCTGCCTTCCTTCTCTTTACCTCCACAGGAGAAACATTATAACTAATCATTGCTGCTAGCTGAGATACAGATGCTAAATCCAATAACCATGAGCATCAAGCAGCATGCACAAAACATTTCCTAATGATCAAACAAAATATACGCTGAGGTATAAATGAGGTGAATGCTGTGAATGGCATTCAAAATATCAAAAACAGTACAGGCAATACAATGTGTTCTTTTGTAGATTGACTAATAAGTGTTGCTATTATAAGTTGATTATTTATTGGAAAGTTCTCTGTCCCATTTATAGCATAATACTTTCATTACAGAATTTTATATCTGAAGGTGGAATACACGGTGTATGCCTGACAGTAGAGCAGCTGTTTCGAGTTAAGCAAAACGATAACATGGGCTCTTCATTTGTCTGATCTTTTCTTAAAACCCGTGAAACTATTGTGGAATAATCATGGACAATAAACATCACAGAAAACAGAATATGATCGTGTCTAAAATGAGACAAAGACAAGTAGAAGGTTTGGCTTGTAATTTAGGCCCTAGACAGGGAATCGGGGTAGAGCATGAGTAACTGATTTTTTAGTTTGTTGGCAAAAAAAAAAAAAAAAAAAAAAAATCATTTTGGGTCAACCCAAAACATTTTGTTAGACCTGAAATAAGACATTTTCATTTTTGAGTTTAAATTTTAAAGAAAGTTGAAGCAAATTTCAAAATAAAAACTGTTTCAAATTGAAACATTGAAACATTTCATTCTGAAAATGCCAAAACAAATATTAGAATTTTTTGCAGAGGATGGGCGGGAGGGTGGGTGGGAGAGAAAGGAATTTCAACTAAAACAATTGGACAAATTCAATGTGAACTCATGATATTTTTGGCCCACACGAATCTGCATTTTTCAGCAAAAAAGAGTTTGGAATGAAAAACTTCTCTCAGCTCTACTCAGGACATCAAAGTTCCCAGCTCTGTCCCAGACTTACTGTGAGACTTTGCGCAAGTCATTTAATCTCTCTGTGCCCGAATTCCCAATACTCTTCTGTAGGTTCGGTCTTGTTCCCTTCCACCTTGGACTGCCTTGTCTATATAGAATATAAGCTGTTTATCACAGGGACTCTGACTATGTGTTCGCATGGTGCTTAGCACAATGAGGCCCTAATGCTGTATGTGGCCTCTAGACACTACTATCTTACTAACAATGTGTTTTTACTCAGTTAGGTTAGTCCCAATAGCATTCAATTGGTGAGCCCTAATCAGACAGGTACATAGTGTTGGATTCTATGAATCCATACTGGAGATTTATTTCTGTGTTTAAATTTCAATTACATAAGCGCATTTCTGACATCATTTAACCAAGGCAGGGTTTTAGGTAACATTTTGCATGAAAGTATAGTAATCACACAGTCAAAATTTGGAAGTACTCCCAGTTCTTAGGAAGTAAAGTTAATTAATCTGGGTGCATGCCATTCCTGTAAAGAAATTTCAGAGAACTATAATTAGTCTTTAACTTAAAAATTGGTTTTTAAAACATATTTCTAAAAATACTATAGCTCATTATTTACAATTAAACTATTCAACAAGAAATCTCGGATTTTAATAGTACATTGGTGGAAAAACCCTTATTTTCCTCTTCTCTTTTCATGAAAAGTCTCAAGTCCACTAGCAAGATTTCAGAAAAGGGCTAGATATTTTTATTTTATTTAACCCAACATCAGCCAATATCAATCATTTTGGCAAAGCAGTCCTCCTGCTGAATACGTAGGTAAAGTAGGTATGTTTATACAAATATGGACTGTTCCTAAAGTCTTCCCCCAAGCTCCCCTCCACCACACACACACTCGTCACTGGATGTCAGGGGAAAGCTCATTCAGACTCTGCTTATGCTGATGATGTGTACTTTGCCATACTCCAGAAAACAAACAAATACCCCACACACAAATGACGGCAAACCTCTCAAAAACATATAAATCTCAAAACTTGATAGCACCAGTTGATGTCTACGTAAACATAGGGCCTGATCCAATGTCTTTTAAATCTGTGGAAAGACTCTCCCTGACTTCAATAAGCATTGGATTGGGCCCTTAGCTAAATGTGTTTTTAATACTAGACCAGGGGTCGGCAACCTTTCAGGAGTGATGTGCCGAGTCTTCATTTATTCACTCTGATTTAAGATTTTGCATGCCAGTAATACATTTTAACGTTTGTAGAGGGTCTTTTTCTATGTCTATAATATATAACTAAACTATTGTTGTATGTAAAGTAAATAAGGTTTTTAAAATGTTTAAGAAGCTTCATTTAAAATTAAATTTTAATTAAATTAAAATGCAGAGCCCCCTAGACTGGTGGCCAGGATCCGGGCAGTGAGAGTGCCACTGAAAATCAGCTTGCATGCCGCCTTCAGCACATGTACCAGAGGTTGCCTACCCCTCTACTAGACTCTTGGTTATCGAGAGTTTCTCCTGAGAAGACCAAGTTTAATTATCCCTTCGCAGTCATACATCTCTGTATAATATTGAGCAACCTGAAAATATCCTCCTATAAGAAGATGATTCTTCTGTAAAGAACTTAACACTCTCTTCTGAATAAAAGTGAGAGCTGGTCAGAACATTTTTGGCAAAATTAAATTTCACTGATGTATGCTGTTTCATTGAAGCCAACATGTTTTTCAGAGACTTGTCAGTTTCAGCGATGTTTTCATTGGGGAGGGAGAGAGATAAAGACAAACTTTATAGGCTGGTGGCCTGATTTAGCGTAACCTGTGATGAAGAACTCTGCTCTGAATCAGAGAGAGCAGGGGCCTTAAGCTGGGTCTTCCGCCAGACTATATATGCTCACATGCGTGTGGTTTTGTTTCTGTTCCAATACAGAATGAAAACAAATTTTGAAACCTTTGAAAGTTGCTTCAAAATAGAGTTGTCATCCTCAGGTCAGCTCTAGTAAATTAATTGGTGGTGTTAATGAATTCTCTACTCTCGCTTTCTGAAGGAGCTCAAGAAAATATTAAGCAGCTTGTAATATTTATTTTAATTCACTAACCTATACAGCAAGTCAATCGAATATATCCTGTAATATGAAGGTGCAGTGACAGGAGTACAATGCCTCTAAATTGCAAGGAACATATCTATTTTTTTATTAGCAGTTGAAATTTCAAGTAAAGTAAATCAAGATGAAGGCTATTGTTCATACTGGTGTTTTTTTCTTCTTCTCTCTTTGTGGGCTTCCAAAGGACTAATTTCAAGAGAATACTTTTTATTAGAGGATTCAGTGTGATTTTTCCACATATATAGTAGGAAGATATTGAGTGACTTCTAAAACTGTCAGCCAGAAATGCCAGTATCTGTCTATTCTCAGAGAAGTCAAAGTATAGACCAACAGAACCTTCTTGCAGTGTTTGTAGAAGATAGATTTGCTCCCAGGCTTAATGAGGTTATAAACATATTTAGAGGTAGAACATAGTGCCTTGATTTGCACAATGATTTCATTCATGTACTTTTGATGCCAGAATATCTTTCTAATTTGGTGTTGGTCTGGATTGGTTTTAAAGGATTAAGAGAAAATAGTTGGTACAGCCCATGTAAGAAAATGAGGAAAGTAAAACTCATATAATTGCTTTAAGGAATGTATATATGGGATGTGACAATGTGGACTAAAATAAAGTACAACGAGAAATCCCCATTGGAGAACATCATGCAACCAGCATAGGAATTTTACTGGGTCAGAGGCATAGGGCTAGTCTACACTGGCAACACTAAAGCGCTGTCACAGCAGCGCTTTGACATGGACTGTATGGTCGCGGCACAGCGCTAGGAGCAAGGCTCTAAAAAGTCCACCTCCACAAGGGGTGTAGCTACCAGCGCTGGTGCACTGTCTACAGTGGTGCTTTACAGCACTGAAACTTGCAGCGTTCAGGGGGTGTTTTTTTTTCACACCCCTGAGTGAGAAAATTGCAGCAGTGTAAATTGCCAGTGTAGACAAGCCCTTAGTGGATGATCATGTAAACAAAACAAGGCAAGGTTCTGGGTCAAGCATTAAGTTTTCAGAATAACAGTTACAGTTAAAAGGCCCAGTGTCCACTAGCCACAGTTTGGAGTGGGGGTTTGAACAAGCTACAGAGAAACAGAGTTATGGCTCCCTGATTCTGGGACTGGTTCAAAACTGGTCCTGGCAGTTTAGAGCAGCCTTTGGGCTGCTGGAACTAAACTCACAATCTCTATTCCCCACAAGCTAGCCACATCTACTTCTACCTCTGAAATATACAGGGTAGGGAAGACATGACTGCACCAGGTGTGCATTACCCCACAGGGGGCAATTATCTGTCTACTTTTTGGTTCCTTTGTATGTTTCTAGTGGTACAAAGAGGCCAGTTCACAGCTGAGAATCTGGCTACAAATGTCAGATGTTTGTACATAATGTAAATTTAACACAGAATAATTTTAGACCTATCTCTCTTTCATCAGTGCCCAGGACCTTCCACATAAATTCCATTGAGCTTTACCTGTCTTGGATAAAGCTCTTGTCTCTGCCTTCATTGAGATAGTACAGATTAATTTGAAAAGACACTGGCTGGCAGTTTGATTATTTGGGAGATAGCAAGGGAGTTTCCATGTTAATTAGTTTGGAAGAGTTATTGGTGTGAATATTGCAGTCACTTTTTCTGAAATAATCATAGTTGGTTAAATTCCATGACAAGGAGAAAATGTAAAAGCTGCAAGTGGACTATTAGTCTCAGGTCTAATTTAAGATAATTCCGTTGTACTAAATGTATTAAACTGAAATACAAAGAGGTAAATATGCCCCGTTTATGAGATGGAATAAGAGTACTTTTACCTATATTTGTTTTATTTGGATAACCGAATATGAAGATACTGTGAAATTCTTTATGCAGGGTAGGGGGAGAAACAACAACAACAAAATCTTATTTCCTTAAGGAAATAGTCTTCATACCTGTAAAAAATATAGGTGATTTTAATCTTTTCTGAAGTGTTACTTTTAAAACCTTTAAAATATTTCAGAATAAAGGGTCTGCTTCTATTGACATTGAAGTCAGTGGCAAGACTCTCAGTGTCTTCAAAAGGATGTGGATGAGGCCCCCAAAGCCTGTTGGGGACAATGATGGTAGCTAGTGATAGGGTGACCATATTTCCCAGAGTAAAAACAGGACACCACAGGGGGCTGGCTTGAGCCACCTGGCATTGCCTCTGGCCCAAGCCCTGCACTGCTGGAGCCCAGTGCCACACAGGGCTGGCTTGAGCCACCTGGCATTGCCCCGGGCCCGAGCCCTGCACTGCTGGAGCCCGGTGCCACCCAGGGCTGGGGCTGAAGCTGGCCACCTGAATCCTGTCACCCAGCGCCTTGCATAGGGTGACCAGATAGCAAGTGTGAAAAATCGGGATGGGGATGGAGAGGTGGAGGGTTAATAGGTGCCTATATAAGAAAAAGCCCCAGATATTGGGACTGTCCTCATAAAATTGGGATATCTGGTCACCCTAGCGTTCCATCACCATTCACCCCTCCCCAAGAAAGTTCTTGTATGCTCCCCTAGAGGGGCACAGCTCACTTCTTTGACAAAACTGATTGTGAGTTGGCAGGAGCAAACAAATGTCTTGTAATATCTTCTAACACCATTGGTACGATATGTAATTATCCTATAAAACTGACTAGCAATCAAAGTGGTGATCAGTCTTGCTTCCTGTAGGTGCCTATTAAATCTTTGTAACTCTTCAGAGTGTTTCTTCTGATGGAAGAATGTTAAATGTTTTTGAAATTTCTTTTATTCTATTGTATATTTTTTCTCCAGCTGATAAAAGCAGATGATAATTGCTAGCAAGACAAGGTTAACAAGGTTTTTTCATGCCTGTATTTTTCCACACTCTAGAGATGTCTTATATGTTATGATTTACTAATGCATTATAAGACAAATAAAAGA
Source organism: Chelonoidis abingdonii (assembly GCF_003597395.2). Classification (NCBI taxonomy): domain Eukaryota; kingdom Metazoa; phylum Chordata; order Testudines; family Testudinidae; genus Chelonoidis; species Chelonoidis abingdonii. The sequence continues at coordinate 18,503,901 of NC_133774.1, forward strand.
TAGCCTCTCTCAATATGCAATAACCCTGTTTTCATTATTTGATGGGATATATATTATAAATCAAGCTTCCTTGATCAATGGTCATTAAATGGGCCCATGGGACTTATAAATTCCTTTCAAAGAAATATTCTATTAGGCATAAAGCTATTACTTTAAAACAAATCTATAGATCTGTACTATGCTAATACTTAAAACTGCAAGTACTCTATTGTTGAAAATAGTTTGGTTTGTGGAAAATTAATATCCACTTCCCATCATTTCTAGAACTGCTACTTATGGGGGTTTTTTACCCATATTTAGGGCCAGATTCTACCTCCTTTACTCATCAGTGGGGCTACGTGAGGAGTAAGGTACTATTCAGAGAAAGACAAGACTATCAAAATCTGATGCTCTGTGAATAATCTCATAGGTTTCAACAGAGCTACTCATAGATTTAAGATACATTGTTATTAAGGGTGCCCAAATCTGAACCCTTATAGAGTTTAGAGTTTTGAAATGTATTGCATTCTTAAAATGTCATCTTGCAAAGAAAATTGATTTGATTATATAGTGTATATTGAGTTTAGAAAGTGAATTTTAATTGCTGTAATTTGGTAGAAAAGATGAGAAAAGCACTTTCTTCTGAAAATAGCTTTGGGAATATCGGGTAGATATAAGCATAGATTTTGGCCAGAAAATTGGTAGATTGAGGTGGTAATTGGAAGCTGTATTGTGGGGCAGGGATGAGAGGGTGCTAGAATCTTAGTTATTTCTTTCCATGCTATTCAAGTGATAACACACAGAGTAACTCTGTTTCGGTAGTTATGTTTCAATATCTATTTTTTAAAAGAAAAGTAGTTGTTCCATTTGTGTTTGATCTTGCTAAGACTTCTGTGCGTGATTCATGTGCCTTTTTAAAATGTCAGACCATGAAGACAGAGTTTTATAAATGTCCCAGTCGTTAAATGGTTGGAAATATTAGGAAAATATGAGCTGGTTGTTATTTGAATTCTGCTTGCTAGACACTTCTGTGATATACTGTGTAATTAGAATCAAATATCTCATCCTTAAGAGGCCACAAAGATGAAAGAGTGCAAGTGTCTTGAGTGATCACCGAGCATTAAGCATGCACATAATATGAGGAACAATTTCTTGCTAGCTCACTGTTTTTATTTGACTGAATGTTACACTAGTCATTGCCTCACTGTGCAGTTATATTCTCCAGAAAGACCTGATTCTAGGAGGTGCTGAGTGCCCTGGACATTGTTAGAAGTCCACAGATGTTGAAGGTGCTGTGAACCCCACAAGGAAACACTCAGCAGCTCACAGGATCAGGTCCTAAGTGGATAATTTTACTATCAAAGTCACCAGAAAGGTTACGGCAGTCTGTAAAATGAAGGAAAGGGATTAGAATTCTAATGAGCCGAATCATTACCAATGAGAAAATAATAATCTTGTAATTAAAGCATCCTCTTTTAGTCTAAACATTGACCATAAATAATGAAATCGTTTTTCAGTAATTGTTTAAAAAGGATTCGTAATTAAATATCCCCTGACATAGCTGTTTGGAGGAAATAATTTTTTTAAAAGTCTTCAGAGTCTGAATTTCAGAATTAGTTTCTTTAACCAAAAAGGAAAAGTTAATACACTATAGTTTTCTTCTAGTGTAATTCAGGATGCAGATATCAACCTTGGGCCTGGTCCTATAAACTTATTGTAGTGCTGCTGAAGTCAGAAGGACTGCATCTGATATGTAGGGTTGGGATCCATGATACTGCAACTGTCTGTAGGGTTGGGATCCATGATACTATTCATTGACCAGTCTTGATGATTATTGAACAGAGTATGTTACTCATTTTTCATTTGTGGTCATCCTGGTAACTTCAGAGCTCAAACTTCACATAGACATACTCTGGATGAGAACTATATTAAAACCACTGGACAGAAAAGGTTCTACTGCTTTTTCTGAATCAGCATTCAAAGCCAATTGAGCGAGCCTTCAGACTGCTCTGATTCTGGATGGACTAGCACCTGTCATTTTTCAAGGATTGACCACAGGATTTGAAGAAATCTCTCTAGCAATGTGAATTATTGTTTTTATAGTACTGGAGACACACGTGCTTTACGAGAGATGTGTGGTGGAAGAGCTATTCTTAGAAGGGGTTAGTTTAAAATTAGGTTAAAACAAAAGGACAAGAGACACTGAGGGTGATGGGAGGCAATGTTAAAGAACGGAAGGGGATTGTGGTGCAGTGTTAGTAAACTTTAAATAGCTGATATCCACAACTCACCTAGGTTGTGTTTTTTTGTTTGTTTTGTTTTTAAGTAAAGCTTTATAGTAGCAAGGGAAAACAAAAACCATATAAGTGTTTTGTCCGGGTGACTTTTGCACAGATCTCTGTCACTCAGGAAGGGGGAAATGCAACTTCTTTCCTAAAAGCTATTCCTTCTCAGATTGCCTTTTGAGAGCTTGTCTCAATTTAAAATGCTACAATGGCACAGCTATGCCCCTGCAGCTGTGCTGCTGTTGCACTGTAGTGTAGACACTACCTACCCTGATGGGAGGGATTCTCCTGTTTATGTAGGTAATCCACCTCCCCAAGAGGTGGTATAGCTAGATTGATGGAAGAATTCTTCCTTTGACCCAGTGCTGTCTACATGGAGACTTAGGTCAGCTTATCTACACCACTCAGGAGTGTGGATTTTTCACACCCTTGAGTGACAGATTTATGTCAACCTAATTTTCTAGTGTACACAAGGTCTTAGATGCACTCTTTCAGAGAAGCCTTTTTCATAATGCTTTTCTGGAAGCTAGTCCTGTAGACCTCGTGTACACTACATAGTTTTGCTGGCTAAAGTTGCTTTTGACTGACAAAATGGTGGAGATGCACACACTACAAAGTACTTTTGGTGGCAAAACTCTGTTGTTTTGCTGACACAATAAAACCACCTTGATGAGAGGCATAAAGATTTTTGCAGCAAAGTTAAAGAGACAAAGCATCAGAATATAGACATTCTGTTGTTATGTCGACATAACTGGTTTCCCCCAGTATCCCACATTGCCTGCCATCATAGGTGCTGACTCTCTGGGTGCTCTGGGGAAAAATTTGCGGGTGTGCCGCACCCACCAGTAGCCAAGCTCCCCACTCCTCAACTCCTTCTCCCACCCCAAGCACACTACGTTCCCGTTCCTTCCCCTCCCCCCGCCACCTAACAGCTGTTTGGCGGTGCTTAGTACTTTCCAGGAGGGATGGGGAGAAGTTTGGATGCAGCAGACTCAGAGGAGGAGGTGAAGAAAAGGCAGGGCAGGGGCGGGGACTTGAGGGAAGGGAGGGAATAGGGGTGGGAAGGGGTGGGCCTGGGGTGGGAAAAGGCAGGGTAGTGTGGGGATTTTGGGGAAGGGGTGGAATTGGGGTGGGGTGAGTGCCGTGCAAGGGTGGGAAGAGGTGGAGCAGGGGTGGGGTCAATGGCGGGTGTGGGTTCGAGCACCCACCGGGCAGAGGAGAAGTCAGCGCCTATGCCTGCCGTGACTGCTCTGCTCACTGTTTTGATCTCTGCTGCCCTGGAGGCCTGCACCTCTCCTCTTTCAAAGCTCCAGGAAGTATCTGACAGCTGAGCCTGCTGCTTCCTTTGGGAAACATAGAGCAAATCATTAATATAGAATGGTGCTGTTCTCCTCTGCACTAGGAACACAGAAACAGGCAGACTGCTGCTGCGGAGAGTGTGTGTGGGGGTGAGGATGGAGGTGGGGGAGGAACTGCTGTGCTATTTTAACATTCCTCAGCATGGAGAGCTCACAGAGCCGCTCAGGATGTGGTTTCCGACATCTGAAGAGGATGTGAGAGAACTCAGATGGAATCATAGAACCACAGGCAGACAAGCAGAGTGGGCTGCCTCTGCCAGGAATGGGAGCAGGGGGAGACTGCTGTACGGAGCAGAGCCGGGGGCTGATGTGGGGATGGTGTCCTCTTCCCCCTGCCTCAGGGTAGATCAGTCAGTCTGCTGTCTTCCCCCCACTCACACACCACTCTCCTCTCCCCCTCACACATTTCAGTTGAAAAGTGGCTGACAATCTATTAGGATGCCCTCGGAATGATGGGATTGAGAAATCTGCATCATGTGATGCTGTACCTCCTCTATGAGGCATTGCAAACCCTTCCCAAAGCACCCTGTGGCCAGTTGCATAGTGGGATAGTTACCACAATGCACTGCTCTCTGTGGTGATCCAAGAGATGCTAATGTGGATTCGTTCTGCCCAGGGGCGGCTCTAAGTATTTTGCTGCCCCAAGTACGGCAGGCAGGTTGCCTTTGGCGGCTTGCCTGCGAGAGGTCCCTGGTACCGTGGATTCTGTGGCACGCCTGCGGGACCCTGTGCAGGCATGCTGCCAAAGGCAACCTGCCTGCCGCCCTCATGGCAACCGGCAGAGTGCCCCCCATGGCTTGCCACCCCAGGCACGCGCTTGGCTTGTTGGTGCCTGGAGCCACCCCTGGCTCTGCCAACACAAGGAACTAGTGTGGACATGTAACCGCAGTTTAATTAAATTTCCTCCACCCCAGCCTTCTCTTTCCTGAAAAGGTGAGACATCATCACAGGGATTGAAAGGTAGTAAAAGCTAGTTGCATTGTGAACTTTCCCAGTACTGCGATGGGTTCCGTCACAGAGAACACTTTGGGACTGTCACCTGACATGCTGACTTTACCTCTGAGTCCATTTTCCCTGCCAGCTTGGGATTCCAGAATCCTGCCGTGTTGAGCCAGACACGCTAGCCTGCTGCAACACTGACCCAGGTCTGGTCCATGCCCCCAAAGCTGCAGACTTTAACCAAAAACTGCTCAGCAGGTTTCTTATCTCCAGCACCAGATACCCAGCTCCCAATGGGATCCAAACCCCAAATAAATCCATTTTAGTCTGTATAAAGCTTATACAGAGTAAACTCATAAATTGTCCACCCTCTATGACACTGACAGAGAGATATGTATAGCTGTTTGCTCCTCCTGGTATTAATCACTTATTCCAGGTTAATTAATAAACAAAAGTGATTTTATTAAGTATAAAAAGTAGGATTTAAATGGTTTCAAGTAATAATAGACAGAACAAAGTAAGTCATCAAGCAAAGTAAAGCAAAAACACACAAGTCTAAGACTAATACAATAAGAATCTGTTTACAGGTAAAATCTCACCCTCAGGGATGTTCCAACTTCTTTCTCAAACTAAGCTCTTTCCTAGTCTGGGCCCAATCCTTTTCCCTGGTACAGTCCTTGTTAGTTCCAGCTCAGGTGGTAACTAGGGGATTTCTCATGACTGGCCACCCTTTGTTCTGTTCCACCCCCTTTTATAGCTTTGGTCCAAGGCAGGAATCATTTGTCTCTTTGGGTCCCCACCCCTCCTTCTAAATGGAAATGTATCAGATTTAAGATGGATTTCAGCATCATGTGACATGGTCACCTGTCCTGTGAAACCCTCAGCCTCCATTTTCCCTGGGCTGGCTTACATGAACACAGGAAGGCTTGCAAATAAACAGAGCCATTTACAACGAATTGTCCTAGTCAATGGGAGCCATCAAGATTCTAAACCACCATCAATGACCCACACTTTGCAAATTACAATAGTACCTCAGAGTTATACTTTATATTTCTAGCTTCAGATACGAGAATGATGCATACATACAAATAGAATGAACACACTCAATAGATTATAACCTTTGTAATGCTACCTCACAAGAGACCTTTTGCATGAAGCATATTCCAGTTACGTTATATTCACACTTATTAGCATATTTCCATAAAACATATGGAGTGCAACGTTACAGTTACTTCTTTGTATTATTCTATAAATATTTGCATGGGTACATACATTAATTTTTCAATAGACTTGGTGGTTTTGAGGAAAACACAGGTTTTCAGAAGAGACTTCAGTAGTGGAATGCTGGTTGTTTGGTGCACAAGATCAAGGAAAATCTTTCCAGATATAAGGGTAGAAGGCACAAATGGGAGAATCGGTTGAAGGAAGCAGTCAAGTGGAGGCTTTGGCAAAATGAATCATGCAAGAAAGGATTTAGGAAGGTGTCTGATGAGATATGGGCAAGAGGGCAGTTCTGCAGATCCCTGAAAATCAAGAGCTTGAATATGGTGCAGAAGGCCAGGAGAAGTCACTGAAGGGATTGAATCACTTTCACTCAGTGTCCTCCAAGGTGAAGACACCAGACAGTTGTCATATCTACTGATTATGAGAAGGATTAAGTAAGAAGTCTGCTCAGGAAGAAGTATGGGGTGAGAACAACTCCTCAAATAAAGATATCAGGATGATATAGTATTGTGTTCCATTTGTTCTCTTTGCCCAAACTAGTTTTTTTAGGTTGCATATTAACTAGGACTAGGAAGAGTACTTCTTTTTTGAATGAATGCCTCTAAAAAGAGAACCTTAGAAGTTCCTTGGTGGAATACTTAAGATAAGGATTGCCTGTTGTGTGGCCCAGAGCCATAAAACACAGCTCCTGCAAGGTGAGGATAAAGCCAGTCAACTGCAGATTTTTTATTGCTGAAGACAACAAACACGTTCCTAGTGATTAACAGAAGTTGAGTTGTGTGCATTTATTTTTGATTATCTGAAGGCTAATGCAAAATAAATTCAGCCGTTCTGTGTTAGACTGTGTAAATCAAGGCCCCTGTGAAGAGGCCTTGAAGATGCACCACTTAAATCCTCAGGCTCAAGTAAAACTGAAGTGGTGCATGGCTCTCAGGAGAGGGGTAATCCTTCCCAGAGTGCAACAGAGAAAGTCTTCATGCTAGTGAAAGGTCATCATTGGACAATACAGACCTAGCATGTCTTTGAAACTTTAAGACTTACTCATGGGTTTGATACAGAAACTTTAGTAAACAGCAGACCACTCTGTGTTTAAGCACTGCTGATCAGATGAACCATCTTTTGCTACTGCTGCTTTCAACTAAAAGATTATTGCTAATAGCAAATTGGAAATAGACCTCCTTTTTGTTTCTCTATGCCCATTGCTAGTGTTTTCTTGGAAGATGGGGAGTTCTGCATCTCTGCTGATACCAGAAACACTGTCATGGCCTAAGCTACTTTCTTTTAGGATGATTATTCGTTATTATTAATAAAAGGTAGAACCAGCTCCCCATAGTTGTTTGAAAAATGCCATTCAATTTAAAGTTCTACTTTCCTAAGTGCTGTAAAATTTGCACACTTACTCAGATTGCCTTGAAATTTGGTATGCTTCATGTAGGTGTGGGGTGTGATTAGTGAACCAAATGTGGAATCATTTGATCAAGAGGTTCCTGAAATAAAGCCCCCCAAAATGAACAGCTTTTCTAAAGGTTGGCATATTCTGGCAATGTTTTGTTTCCTCCCTCCCAACCCCCCCACCCACCGGCCTAGAGATCAAACCAAGAATCTGATCTCAGTACAAATGTCTCAATGATTTGAGGGTTATCCTCAGAGAGTGCATGGCACCCACTAGCCCTTTTGGTGAGCAAAATTTAGAAAATTATTAGCAAGAGTTTAGTTTTCTAGTTTGGGGCTTGACCCTTACTCAAGAACCTAGCAGATCACATGGAGCACGTTGTAGCCCTAAGGTTTAATCTGCTTGCTTGCATAGATATATTTTTTCTTATAAGTTTGAGTATTTGATGTAATAGGTTTATAGATTTATATTAAAAATAAGCGTGTCTGTAATGCAAGAGACCTACAGGCTAAAACCCTGTATGTTAAGCTAAGGCAAAGTTAGCATATCTATATTGGGACCTTTTTCCTAGGAAAGTAAAGATGACGTATATAGATGTCTAGAAACAATGAAGGATGGTAAAGGGGATTTTTCAAAGTTGTACCCGCAGACTTAACAAGTACACCACAAGTGCAAACATATCTGTCATCCATATGCATATACATACTAGCCTATGGGGTAAGTATACCCTAATATTTCTGTGGGGGAAGGATGGAATTTGGGCATAAGAGGAAGGATTTCCAACCAATGCCCTATAAAAAGGTGATTCATCTTGCCATCTGGGAGGCAATCTACCCACCTATCTATTCTTCATTGTCTCCATTTTCAATAACGTATCGATACTACCCATCTGCGACGGCTATTAACTATTAATAGGCCATACTTTATTTTTTTACAAACTTTAAGTTTTAAGGGGACTAGGTTAAGCTTCATTTACCTATGCTTTATTTCAGTTTAAGGTTTATTGAATTAAGTTAGAGAGTATACAGCTTTAACAGCTCTGCATTAGCTTCCTCTGCTAGAGGTGTGAAGCCGGAACCGCCGGAGGCGTGGTCCTGTATCTTCCAACACCAGGTTATTAAAACAGAGTGTGAGTATTAACCACAGTTTGCAGTCCATAATATTGTATTATCATATGTATCTCTTGAATAACAGTAGTACAATTGCAACTCTGTAATTCTAACTCTTTTACCATTTGCTTACTATTCAATTGATTTTAATAAAAGGTATTTATGACTATATCTGTCTCAGTGTGATCTTCCTGTCATACCCCCGAAGGTCCTTTTATAAACTCTGTGAAGCCTGATTCAGGAGAAACTTTTATCTTCTGATCAAACAAATTGGCAAGCCTAAACCCATACTAATTAATAGTCATAATTATTATTATTAATTAAAATTAATTAAATAAAATTAAATTAAGTGGATAAATTAAATCAACATTACTAACACACCCAAAATCAGGCTACAATGTGTAGAGAGCCTAGCTAAGAGGATTTGTAGGTGGACACTTTATGGGACAGAGGTAGGTAACTCAAGAGGCTAAGACCTTGATCCTGAGCCCCCCTCGTCCAGGGACAGTTTGAGTTCCCTTTGGGCAGAAATCTGGAAAAGATCAGAAAACATATTGCTAAAATCTGTCTCTGTGAGGTATGGGAATTTTTTTAAAACTAGACAGGCAAATGCTTGCTGGCAGGGGAAGGGCATTTTAGGGATGGAGGAGTGGGAAGTAGTAGGGGGTTGGGGCTGCATTGAGGGAAGAGGGTATGACATTCTGGGCTGTAATCCAGACCAGTGAGAGGCTGTGCCACCACATGCCCTTGTAGCTGGCAACCTGGGCTCCTCATAAACATCCACACAGCAGGCAGGTCACACCCTGAGTGTCTGTGTATAGCCACAGCTCTGGTTCAGCAGGTGTAACCCCAGAGCCTTCAGCAAACACCAGTCACTCTCTGGTTCCCACAGCCTTGCAGGGTGACTCCAACACACTCCCAGTCCCAGATTTTCCCCCAGAAATGTGTGTGTTGCACTGTCCAACCCTTTCCTGGACAGTCCAGATGTATTAGGTCCATTGCCCCATAAGGGAATCAATATTCAACAGTCTGCTATGTTAAATGGAGTTACCCAAACAATCCACAACACTGGCTTAGATTTAATTAAAGAATAAACCAAGTTTATTTAACTACAAAGAAAGAGATTTTAAGTCAGTACAAGTAATGAGGCATTAAAATCAGAAATGGTTACAAGAAAAATACAAATAAAACGCTGTCTAAACTTAATAAACTAGCTTTGGTTCAAGGTGACGTTCTTACCATGTTTTCAGTACCTTACGGACCAAACTCTCAGGCCAGGATCTGCTCCTGAAGTCTATAGGCTGTTTCTTTTGTCTTGTTAGACAGAAAAAGAGGGATGGATAGGGAGAGAGAGATTGGGGAGGTTTTGCCCCTTATTTTTATAGTTCAGTCATCCTTTGAAAAACATCTTCCTCAGTGTAACCCCTAGTTAAAATTCTTTGCGGCTGAGAGTAAGAAGACATAGTCTGGTGGATGTAGGAGGCTTCATGATGTTTCTTTTCACCTGCGTATACTGAAATGCAGATTCTTTTTGTCTTCTTTCTTCCCCCTCTTGCTGTCTGAGGACTCTGTTTACAGCTTATTCACAAATTGAGGTAAACATACATACCCTTGTTTAAAACCGGCCTGCTTGACCAGTTCTACCTAATTGGGGCTATATGACTTTGAGCATGTGCCTTTAACATCATCGGGGGATTTCCTAACTTTACACATATTACTACTCCTTATGTTTCACCATGATATTATTGACCAGTGAGTTATTAGTTTTCAAATGATACTTCACATGGCATATTTTATTCAAAGATGATTACAATAGCGGGTAGGGTGTGAATACAGGGAGGCATTCAGTTACAGGGAGATAAATGCATATGGGTGGTAGGGGAGGTGAGAGGGGTTGTGGGGCTCAGGTGATGGGGAAGGACCTTGGGAAGGGCACATAAGAGTGAGTGGAGGGACACCTGCCAGCCCCACATTCTACCTTTCTGTGTGTATGCCAGGTACTGGGGCTTCCCTGCCCATCTAAAGGGGGCCTGTCCTCCTCCCTTACGTGAGACAGGTTCAGAGGTGCGGAGATTTTTCTAGGTTTGGGTCTGAGTCCCACTCCTTCCCTTGCTCATTTGGTTTCGGATATAGGTACCCTGCCCTCAGGGATGCATGAGCCCCTCTCCCTTCCTCCCATATATGTTTCAGGATCTAGGGGTTGCTACCCATCTTTGGGGGTCTGACCCCCTCTATCTGCTCCCCCATGTGAACCAGGTTCTGAAGGAGGCTTACCTTGCCTTTCTGGGGGCATCTGAGCCCCTCACCATACACCCTCATGTGAGCCAAGATCTGGGAATCTGCCCCAGGTTGGGAGCTTAGAATAGGTATGCTTGGACCACATACCCAAAACAATCAGATGAGGAAAGGGGTGAGGAGTTGAGAATGGGTATACTTGACACATATCAGAATCTCAGCACTGGACAGGGGGGATGGCAACACCCCATGATATGAATGGAGCAGTTCACCCTTCTCAGTGTTATTGTTTCAGGTTGTATTTGTCTCCATTGTGCATTCTTTCTCAGATGAGAACATCTCATTGAGATGAATGAGCCACATTACACCTCTGTGAGCTATGTTGCTGATGGATGTGTACAGCTCCACCCCTCCATTTCCCCTCAAATTTTGTACTGTCTTGTAGTGCAGTGCTAGCTCTGATTTAACTGAGGTTAGGAAGCCCTTTCTGTTTAAAGGATGACTCTTGTAAGTGCTCTAAAATCCACACGTTTAAACTGCTTGTTGTGAAATTCGTTATGCTTCAGGAGCGAGTAGGGTAGGGTGGGGTCCTTTGAGCAAAGAATTCCCAAGGTACAGCCTCTGGGTAGTGAGGAATCAGCATTTGCATTACGTTCACAGATTTTTGTGACTTTGAAGTTTGAAATCCACTCTGGGCAGAACTGAGAACGAGCTGTAAACGTTTTGGGAAAAATCTGCCTGTCAAGATTATTTTATATTGGAGAAATGTAATCTGAGTACAGCCAATAAATAAGAAGGTGCTCAAACTGATTTTGAAAAGAAAATAAATGAGATATGTGAATGGTCACTGAGAAGGGATGATTAGGGGTACAAGAGGAGGTGGGAATGAGGGAGAGGGGTTTGTGTCTGTAGTGAGGGATGGGTATTATAGGATTGGGGAGAAGGAAGAGGGCTTGGGGCTCAAGTAAAGAGGGTGGGGAATTAGGAGGAGTGGGAGAGTCTCAAGACTGCAGATGAAGTTATAGATATTCCCCCTCAGTGTATGTGCTGGGATCTGGGGGAGTCTACCCCACAGAAGGGCTCTGAGCCCCCACCCTCTCTGCTCTGTGTGCTGGAATCTGGGAGATCCTGCTCCTTTTGGCGAGTTTGAGGCCCTCTCCTTCCCCAACCATGTAAGCTGGGATCTGCGGGGGTGGGAGCTGTGCTCTTTCTCTTCAACGGACAGGAGTTACCTGCACTTTCCCTACATTCAAAAATGAGCTTATTCCCCGAAAGAATACCACACTCATAAAATTTAACAAGTGCTTCATAACCTTTTCTACCCTTTACACTTGCACACAGGATACCACTTTAACCTGTGCTTTCCCCTGGCTACCATTAAATCCACAGACTGCTCTCCTATCCCACCTCACTATTGACAATATCAATAGCAAAAAGACCACAGTTCTTGTGCTACTGACACAATATTCATCTCTTTCCTTTGATCGTTCTTTGGGGGGATGCAGATCCAAATCTACTCATTTCACAATCACAGCTCAATGACACTCCTCAGATTAATCCCCTGATCTTCTCAGATCACAAACCTCTGACAATTTGTCCCACTTACTGGCTCCACCTTTCAGTACATTTACACCTAAAACACTGAAAACAACCTGAGTGCATGCAGATAATTCTCAGCGGCTCATGCCAGCTCCGGGAGGGCAGAGTTAAGGTTGCATGGCCTTCCTGGTTTTTAGACGTTTGAGTTTTGCAAAACTCAACCTTCTGTAGGGGCATGAGCTATCACGGGGCAACAGTTTGTCTGTGTTAATGACCATTTTTGCCATTTAATTTGAAAATAAGATGTGACTTGTTAGCAATGTTTTAATAACAAACTACCTAGTGTATTAATTGTCTTAAATGAAAAGTTTGCTGCTTAAGCCTTTATTTCAGAAACAATCATTAAATGAACAGGTCTACAGATATGTGTTCCACTTCCCAGTCCTTCTAATGCAGAAAATTAGAATTTCCTCAAATGGAAGGAGTTCGTATTTTAAGAGCAAGGGAACCTGAGTTCTAGCTCAGTGTTCCAAATGATTGTGGTGAGCAGCTCAGGAACTATCATAAAGTTCTGTGTAGCTACAGTTTTGTTATAATAATGGACTATAGTAAAGCAAATAAACCTCACATGGCAGATTTTAGTCATGTCAGTTAACACTTTACTGGAGGGCACTCAGATCCTACGGTGATTATGGCAGACTAAGAGCCTATAATAAGTAAAAATAACAGTACTTAGCTCTTAGATAGTGACAGGTTTCAGAGTGGGAGCTGTGTTAGTCTGTATCAGCAAAAAGAACGGGGAGTCCTGGTAGCACCTTAGAGACCAACAATTACAGACCTAAAAGTCACAATTCTCCAACAAAAAAACCTTCAAAAACAGACTCCAATGAGAAACTGCAGAATTGGAATTAATTTGCATACTGGACACCATTAAATTAGATTTGAATATAGACTGGGAGTGGATGGGTCATTACACAAAGTAAAAACTATTTCCCCATACTAATTTCCCCCCTACTGTTACTCACACCTTCTTGTCAACTGTTGGAAAAGGGCCACCCTGATTATCACTACAAAAGTTTTTTTTTCTCCTGCTCATAATAGCCCACCTTCATTGATTACTCTCATTACAGCTGGTATGGCAACCCCCATTGTTTCATGTTCTCTGTGTATATATATCTTCCTACTGTATTTTCCACTACATGCATCCGATGAAGTGGGCTGTAGCCCACGAAAGCTTATGCCCAATAAATGTGTTAGTCTCTAAGGTGCCAAGTACTCCTCGTTCTTTTAGCTCTTATATAGTGATTTCATCACTAAATCTCAAAGTGATTTACAAAGGAGATAAGTGCCATGATCCCCATTTTACAGTTGGGGAAACTAAGTGACAGAAAGGTGAATTAGAGATGGAACGAGTTCAAAGCCCACAGACCTGAACAAACTTCAGGGGAGCTGACATCTGAATCAGAACTTCATGTAATGCATCTGTTTCTACTAGGCAAGAACAAAGCCCTGGATCTGAGCAACCTCTGACTTTTTTTAAGGTAGATGAGATTCAAACCTGGTTATGGACTTTGGACCTCTCAGAAATCTATTATATAAACAAACACAGTCAGGATTGCATTTAAATAGTTAAATCAAAACTGCTTACTCAGACTTACTCAGCCCTGCCAAGCCTGGGGACAAATTAAGCCCTGAATGGCAGGCCGTGGGAGGCAGTAGTGGGCTAGAGCCTGAAGCCCCGCCTCCAGAGCCTGGAGCCTACTGTGCAATCTGAGCCTGCCACCCCAGGGCTGAACCCCCACTGCCCTAGGGAAGGTGGGGAACTCACCAGCTGCCTGCCCCAGCAGTGCCTCCAGCATTGTGCCCCAGCTGTCTCCAGAGGGACATGGCCCAACCCCTGCTGGCAGCCCCAGCAACCAACACCAAGGCGAGGCATCCAGGAGCAATAGGGAGGGGGAGTGGCTGCTACTTTGCCTCCCCTCCAGCCCAGGAGACTATGGCTGCAAGAAAAGCCCCTGGTGGCCACATGTGGCCACATTGGCTGCATTTGAGAAACACAGTGCTAGTGCATTGAATCAGAAAGCAAAACTCACTAAGGCAAAGTAACTGACCATAAAGACATGTGACTCTCACAGAACATTTTCCTGCAGTATTAGTATCTAGATGGGAAAATAGAGTCAATCTTCAGTGGTTACACTGAGTAAAGTTTAAGTAGTAAATAATCAGCGTAAAAGATGGCAAGGAAATTAGATTTTTAAATTCTTTATGTTGATAATGTGAGCTGAGCTTAATGTCAGCAACTAGTTAGGGGAAAGCCATTTTGGAAATAATGGGCTAGATTGTTTCCTGTGCCAGGTGGAACAAGTCAGGAGGCTGATTCTAGCTCCCTGACTAGTACCAGCTGTGATTCAATCTGATTGCTGACAGGCAACTTTAAATTGCATGACTGGTTTAAATTCCTTAATGGGACTAAGCCAGTGGAGGATTGTTGTGCTGAAGTGGAACTTTGCGTTGTCCCTGTGCTGGAAAGGGATGCGGATGTGCCAGCAGGATGTCTTTCTGCTGGGCATTTGCGCTTAGGTTATGGCTCCATTGTGCCACTTGAGTGTGTCACAAAAGGACCATTAACCAGCCTGTGTATTTGGCCTCAGACCTGGACAGTCCCTTTGAGACTATTTGTTCAGGTCATATATAGGTCATATAATACTGTGTGATGGCTGAAAAATCTCTGGTACATACACTTTCTGCATGATGAGGTTTTAAAAATAACACTTCAGGCAAATTTGAAAATGGGAACAAGGGGAAGAGGGGTAAACCCACCATAATTGTTGAGCATTGACTACAGATGACTTAATGGATCACAATTAAACTCTCTTTGTGGGGAATATTTCTGTGAGAATTGTCTTAATTCTTCAGATTGGGGTAGGGGGCTAACACTTTTTTCATCATTATGCATTTAAAAAAACCTATCTATATTATGATCTCTTTCGGCTCCCTGCCACCCTCATTTCTTACAAAGCTATGCAATTGACTGTTCTCTTCATGTCACACATCCTTGGTGCCAGGCCCCTTCCTATGGAACCCCCTATGTTAGTAACCATACGTCTCCCGTCTCCTTCACCAAGTCCATCCTTAATCCATATATTTAGCTTTTAAAATGCTGTTTCTCTCCCTTGCCGCCTGAGAACTTTTCACCTTGGCTCTCTCCATAAAGGAGCCTTAACTAACTAGACAGATCAGGCCAGATTCGCAGGTGCTGTAAATCAGCTACCGACTACAGTGGCACATCAGCTTACACCAGCAAAGACTCCAACTCATTAATAGTCCCCAAAATAAGAGGACAGATTTGTAGAGCTAAGAAGATCTATGTTAAACAGTAGTGTCTGAGCACACAGATTTGTCTTGGTTTCTACTCCACCCCATTTGTTTTGCATTGACAATTTTAAGACTAGATCCTGCAAGTGTTTATGCAGGTGTTTAAATTCACACTTATGAGTAGTCACAGTTTGATTGGAGTCTTAGGGTACGTCTTCACTACCCGCAGGATCAGCGGGCAGCGATCGATCCAGTGGGGATTGATTTATCGTGTCTAGTCTAGATGCGATAAGTCGACCCCCGAGCGCTCTCCCATCAACTCCTGTACTCCAGCGTCACGAGAGGCGCAGGCAGAGTCGACGGGGGAGCGGCAGCAGTCAACTCACCATGGTGAAGACACCACAGTAAGTCAATCTAAGTATGTCGACTTCAGGTATGTTATTCCTCCCCTCTCCCCCAGTGTAGACCAGGGCTCAGATTATAACTTCTCCATGGAAAGGACTTGGGGTACAATTTCCTAAAGCACTTAAATGACTTAGGAGCCTAAAGCTCACTCAAAGTTATTGTAATATAGGCTCCTAATTCACTCAGGTACTTAGAAAATGTCCCCTCTGGTCTTTACAGGGTAGTTGTCTGTAAAGCATCTGGCACATTGTTTCTACTTTATAAAAAACAATAACAGATATTATTGAGACTAATTCTAATAGAAATATACTATGATATACAGGAAAATGTTTTCAGTACAACCCTAGGCATGTAGAGTAGTAGTTTAGCTAGTTTAACAATGCCAAGAAAATGCAAAATATTTTTATAATATTTTACATTAAATATAACTGTAGAGATGTCATGTGGGCTTATGACATGTAATATGCAAACCTTATGGCATTTGACCCCTAAATCTCCAAGGTGAAATTCTACTGAAAGAATCTACTAAAAAAGATTTAGTGGCACTATAGCAGAGATGAAGTAATAGGCTACTAATTCAGGAATAGACTGCTAAATGCAAATTGCAAAAATGACATCTTACTTTACCCTCAGATGCCTGGACTGAAAACAGTTTGATTCCTCTGAAGTGAATCCAAATGCTTTGTTTTTTGGGGGGATGAATCTGGTTGAAAACATTTAAGCTTTTTTTGCTCTCTTGGCAGAAAGCGATATTACTCAGTCTGGGATGGCAAAACAAAGAGGCACTAGCTAAGGGAACATCAGAATAGCATAATAAAAGGAGACTTTTTGGCGGGTGAATATTGAACATAAAGAGCATCTGTTAATTTTTTATTTAAATGGAGGAAAAAATGAGTGTCTGAAAGTAATTGATGTCCCTAGACTGATGGATCCAGGGTTTGTTGTCAAATGGTAACTTCCCACATGGGTCTGTGTGAACTCGTTAAATGCCCACCCCATTCTCAGCAGAGTACATAGACCTGAATTGGAGTCGAAATTTGTCCTTCCAGGTTCATTTTTTCATTTTATTGTCTATAGCTGAAAACTAACCCCACCACATGAGCCTAAGCTTCCTTTTCACCTGTAAAGTTTCTGTCAGGATTTCTGCACCCCCCAAAACACACTCCTATCTATTTTATCTAAAAAGAAAAGATGGTCTTGGGGAAACCCAAGTTCTGCTACAAACTGAGAGAGAGACCTGGAGTAAGTCATTTAAGATACATTTTTCAAAAGCACCTAAATAACTTAAGAGCCTAAGTCCTGTTTTTAAAACAAACTTATGTATGTGGGAGGCTATGTCTACACTACAAAGTTAAGCTGACTTAAGCTACATTGATGTACAGCCACTGCTATAGTTAAATTGCTCTTGCATGTTCACACTACACTTCTTGTGTCGGCAAAGCACATCCACAGTAGCAGCTCTTGCATCAACCCAGAGAGCAGTGCACTGTGGGTAGGTACTGGCTGCAGGATGTCTTGGGAAGGATTTGCAATGTCTTATGGGGTCAGGTTGAGCATCACATGATGCAGGTTTCTCAGTCTCATTCCAGCTGCTTTTCAGCTGCACTGGTAATCTGTGAGCTGGCCAGCTCTTGTCAGAAAGCATGAATCCTGCACTGATCTTCAGTACTGTGCTGTGTATTCTGAACGCAAGGCTATCAGAGGAGCTCAGTGGGAGGAGGAGGGGACCCATTGGGCTGATGGAGGCCTTAAAGGGGCATGTTAACACTGAGCCACAGTAATGTGTGTTGCTGTAGTGTGCTGTCTCACATAGTTTGTTTGCACTGTGCTATGAATCTTGTAATGATTGCTGTGTGTGCCTGACTATAACAATGCACATGCACCTATTACTATTGTCTTGAATTTTAGCAACAGCCATCACGTGATGGAGAATAACAAAGATCAATTCAATTTCCATAAATAGATTTTTATTCCAGACCTATGCAAATATACCTATGTAATGCTGAGGTAAACTTCATACATGCAGGAAAAAGTATCTTTAAAGGGGAGGGAACAGGGAATTCACAAGCAAAAGGGAATCCAACGAGGCTCTCACAGCTGGGTGTGTATGCGGCTGTCATTGTGTTTACTCTGCTGGGGGCCAGAGTGTCTTGGGTACTGCTGTGGCCCCTGAAGATGCATGTAATGCGGGGGGAGGGGGGGAGGTAGAGAGATCCTTGTGATTCTCTTCCCTGCTTCCCTACAGTGATTTCTTCCCACAGCCCCTTAGCTTCCTCTCCCCTCAGACCCAGGAGATCCACCAATTCCTGTGTACTCCAGGCCAGAGCATGTTTGTTATGGGGTTGGACTAGATGACCTTCTGAGGTCCCTTCCAACCTTGATATTCTATTCTATGATCTATTCTATGTGAAGCTGGCATGTTCAGCTGGGCAGTTGCTATGTGAGCTCTCCATGACAATCAAGCAGGAAGAGCGATTTCAAAACTCCTTGGGGCTTTAAAAGGGGAGGGGTGCCTGCCTGTGTACCTGGCTGCAGGGCAGCAGAGTTCAAAATGGTGACCAGAGCAGTCATGGTGCACATTTTGGGACACCTCCTAGAGGCCGCTTAGGACCACGTAAGCAACACAGTGTTTACACTGACACTGCGTCACTCTAGCTATGTAGTCCTATGCTCTGCACCTCTCGTTGGGATAGTTTTATTATGTCAGCATAGCAGGAGTGTTAAAGCGGCAAGAGCAGCGGCAGTAAATGCACCTCCATAGTTAGGTCGACGTAAGCTGCCTTATGTCTTCTTAACTCTGTAGTGTAAAAAAGGCATTAGTGGGACTCCTAAGTACCTAAGTTCCACTCTAAAAAATTTTACCTTTAGTTCCTCTGCCTCAGTTCCCCAAAATGGGGATAATAACGCTGGCCTGCTTCTCAGAAATGTCTTGAGGATAAATGTGTTAAAGACTAAGCACTTGGATGCTATATACGTATCTATAATAGGTAGGTTACATTTGTGATGCCACCTTCCCCGGGGTGTAACCTGGAACTGGGGTACCCCAAGCCATTTGTCTCACCAGCCTGGGCACATCCTCTCACACTGTGCTTCTGTGACAAGCTGCAGATTGCTCTCGGTCCTGCACTCACACAAACCTTTACACAGGCAGGGACACACCCAGCTGCAGTTACCTGAAGGCTTCTCCCCAGCTCCGCAGCCTAGGACCCCAGAACTGTACCATCTTGTCCCAGTCGAAAGCCTGACTGTTATAAATTTATTACCCAATCCGCCCCTCCCTCAAAGTGGAAAGGACCATGCACCAGTTGTTGTTACTGAGCAGATGTCGTAAGCACTTCTATCAAAATACACTGTTCTAGGTACAAAATAGAAAACAAATTTATTAAGTACAGAAAGATAGATTTTAAGTGAATATAAGTAATCACATACAGATCAAAGGTGATTACAATAAGAAATAAAACAAAAACAATCTAAGTTCTCTAAACTGGATAGGATTTGAATCAAGCAGTTTCTCACCCTGTTACATAGTACAAACAGTCCACCAAGCTTCCATATGCAGGCAAGCTTTCTTCTTTTCTGTCTGGCACTCCCTTTCCTGTTCAATATTTATTACTTAGGTGTTTTCAGGTGCTGTGTTTTAGAGGGAGTGAGGTCAAGCGAGGATGTCACTTTCCCCTTTGTATCTTCTTCCAACTTCCTGGAAACATCTTTTGCTGTGACCTGAGTCAACCAGTCTCCTTTGGGTATGTGCTATCTCTGAGAGGTTTCCATTGTCCACAGGTTCGGGGTAATCTTCATGAGTGTTTGTATTCTCCTCAATGAGCCATCAACATTGTTTGGCCTTTTTATTGTTGTACCTGAAAGGCCGCTTGTGGGTGTTTCCAGCCTCACGACATATTTCAGTAACACATACATAGCAACTTAATAACTTCACATACAATGATAGCACATACAATCCAACAGGATATTAATGTTCAGTCGATCAAGACTTTTTTAAATTACCTCACAAGGCATATATAACGCCGATAGACCCTGGTTGTCAGCAGGCAGGATCGAACAGGGGACCTCTGGGAGCTTAGTGCATAAACTGCTATAGCATGAGCTAAAAGTCAACTGCCTGTTAGCTAAGGCCGTAGAGCAGTCAGAGAGAGCCTGTCTGTCTGTCTGACTGTCTCTCTCTCGTGTCTCAGTGCCACTAGGTGGGACACAACACCACACTGACAAGGTGTGTGGGTTACACAAACTTTGTACAAAACATATCATAATTATATCACCATGGTGAATATGAAGTGCAGAGTATCACTTTGAGACACAGAGTATCACAATATTCTCACTGGAGTTACATGGAGGCACCTGCCAGCAGGCTTTAGCAGCAGTTACCTTAATTCCTAATGCAGGATTTCGAAATCACTGCCTCGAAAAACCTTATTTCCTATATATATGGGCTTGGAGTCTGCCACCATCTTACAGTCTGACTTCTGAGTTTAGAAGTCTAGGCTCCTATCTACCTATAGTAGTATCTGTGGTTGCTGTTAGCCACCTCTACAACTGGCTTCTTTCTATGATAAGGTGATAGCCACTTAGAAGGCTCTCTGGAATTCCAAAGATGGTTATTTTTAGCAGTTGGGCTGAGTTGTACCTATGACTCCACTGCTAGGGAAAAAGCAATCAGGCTCATGGAAAAATACATTCAGGTAAAACCAGTTTGTCACTGGATGCTGTAAAGCAGTGAATGGGGTCTTTCTAGGATGGCTGACATTGTCTCAGCTAAGGAAGCATTTAAAAGTGGGTCTCATAAAACAGTTGGTTCATTTAATCTACTGCGGCCATCTATAGGGACAGTGCTTTTCAATTCTATACTAAGTAGGTTCTTGTACCACTCTTGTCATTGTAGTATCTGGATGCCTTCCATAGTACATTAAATGGCATGGCTGATATCTGTCATGTGTAGTTTGTTCTCTCTAGTATCCTATCCCCAGGGAGAGAATTGTGTGGGCAGCCTATGTAGTATTCTTTCTTTCTTTTATTCCCAAAATGCTGTGTTTTTATGTTAGAAAACACTCAATTGAAGAAGAGTACCTTGCATTTGGAGTAGCAGGAAGTGAGGTTTGTGATGGTCCTTATTGGAGTTTGTTCCATAGTCTGGGACCATCCCCTGAGAAAACGCTGTCTCCTACATAGATGTAGGATGTATTGTAGAGTTCTATTGTGCCAGAGGAGAAAAGCCGTTAATCACAGCCCTTGCCATAGTGTTTTAGGTGATCTTTTAGATATATTGGGTCCAGGCCAATGAATGCCTTGAAAATAAGGACTAAGACTGAGTTAATTCATCAGGAAATAATTTTTATGTGAGCTGCACAGATACAGCATAGGGGAGAAAAAGGATTGGTGAATCATAATGTTTTTAGGAGCTTCTGTACAAGCATTCTCCTCCTCCCTCTGAGTATCTCTGCAGTTCTCATCAGCTGTAATTTTTCTTTTTAGCTGAGCATAATTTTTAATGGTTTTCATTTTTTCAGGCACAGTTTTGGGTCCAATTAATTGTGAAGGCAAATACTAGATTTAGAAATCTGATTACTTGACTGTGCCCACAAATCAGGTAGCTATATGGGTTACTGCTTGAAATTGGAACATACATTTGATTGCACATGCAAACATTGAGGCTGTTTTTATGATCACTTTCAAAATTTGGTCCTGTAAGTCAGCCTGCTGTACAGCAAGCATCTGCAGCCTTGCTAGGCATGTGTCGGGCTAGTTCGCCATGGTGTTCTTTTGGCTTTGATCCTTCTATTGATTTATCTTCGTGCTTAAGTTGTGGCTCCCTTGCCAACAATGCTGTTAAATTAGAGCTAAACTTGCTTATATGTTGTTCCACGCAACACCACCTGATCAGGACAGTGATAGTGATGATGAAATGCTAAGGGAAATTATAGAGGCTATCAAAATTAAGAACTCAATAATAGTGGGGGATTTCAATTATCCCCATATTGACTGGGAACATATCACCTCAGAACAAAATGCAGAGACAAAATTTCTAGATACTTTAAATGACTGGTTCTTGGAGTAGCTGTTATGGGAACTTACAAGGGGAGAGGCAACTCTCGATTTAGTCCTGAGTGGAGCGCAGGAACTGGCCCAAGAGGTAACTATAACAGGACCGCTTGGAAATAGTTACCATAATATAATAACATTTAACATCCCTGTAATGGGAAGAACATCTCAACAGCCCAACACTGTGACATTTAATTTCAAAAAGGGGAACTATGCAAAAATGAGGGGATTAGTTAAACAGAAACTAAAAGGTACAGTAACTAAAGTGAAATCCCTGCAAGCTGCATGGGCGCTTTTTAAAGACACCATAACAGAGGCCCAACTTCAACGTATACCCCAAATTAAGAAACACAGTAAAAGATCTAAAAAAGAGCCACCGTGGCTGAACAACCATCTAAAATAAGCAGTGAGTGATAAAAAGGCATCTTTTAAAAAGTAGGAGTCAAATCCTAGTGAGGTAAATAGAAAGGAGCCTAACACTTCCAAATGAAGTGTAAAAATGTAATAAGAAAAGCCAAAAAGGAGTTTGAAGAACAGCTAGCCAAAAACTCCAAAGGTAGTAACAAAATGTTTTTAAGTACATCAGAAGCAGGAAGCCACTAAACAATCTGGATGATTGAGTTACAAAGAAGCACTTAAAGATGATAAAGTCATTGTGGAGAAACTAAATGGGTTCTTTGCTTCAGTCTTCATGGCTGAGGATGTTAGGGAGACTCCAAACCTGAGCCAGATTTGTAGGTGACAAATCTGAAGAACTGTCACAGATTGAAGTGTCACTAGAGGAGGTTTTGGAATTAATGATAAACTTAACATAACAAGTACCAGAGACCAGATGACATTCACCTAAGAGTTCTGAAAGAACTCAAATGTGAAGTTGCAGAACTATTAACTATGGTTTGTAACCTGTCCTTTAAATTGGCTCTGTACCCAATGACAGGAAAATAGCTAATGTAACACCAATATTTAAAAAGGGCTCTAAGGTGATCCCGGCAATTACAGACTGGTAAGTCTAACGTCAGTACCAGGCAAATTAGTTGAAACAATAGTAAAGAATAAAATTGTCAGACACATAGAAAGACATAAATTGTTGGGCAAAAGTCAACATGGTTTCTGTAAGGGGAAATCGTGTCTTACTAATCTATTAGAGTTCTTTGAAGGGGTCAACACACAGTGGACAAGGGGGATCCAGTGGACATAGGTGTACTTAAATTTCCAGAAAGCCTTTTACAGGTCCCTCACTAAAGCTCTTATGTAAATTAAGTTGTCATGAGATAAAGGGAAGGTCCTTTCATGACTGAGAACTGGTTAAAAGACAGGGAACAAAGGGTAGGAATAAATGGTAATTTTTCAGAATGGAGAGGGGGTAACTAGTGGTGTTTCCCGCAAGGGTCAGTCCTAGGACCAATTTGTTCAACTTATTCATAAATGATCTGGAGAAAGGGGTAAAAGTGAGGTGGCAAAGTTTGCAGATGATACTAAATTTCTTGAGATAATTAAGACCAAAGCAGACTGTGAAAAACTTCAAAAAGATCTCACAAAACTAAGTGATTGGGCAACAAAAAGGCAAATGAAATTTAATGTGAGAAATGTAAAGTAATGCACATTGGAAAAAATAGCCCCAACTATATATACAATATGATGGGGGGCTAATTAGCTACAACAAAATCAGGAAAAAAGATCTTGGAGTCATCATGGATAGTTCTCTGAAGATACCACGCAGTGTGCAGAGGCGGTCCAAAAAGCAAACAGGATGTTAAGAAATCATTAAAATGAGATAGAAAATAAGATGGAGAATATATTATTGCCCTCATATAAATCCATGGTACACCCACATCTGAATATGCATACAGAAGTGTCTCCTCATCTCAAAAAAGATATACTGGCACTAGAAAAAGTTCAGGGAAGGGCAACTAAAATGATTAGGGGTTTGGAACAGGTCCCATATGAGGAGAGATTAAAAGAGGCTAGGACTTTTCAGCTTGGAAGAGAGGAGACTAAGGAAGGGATATGATAGAGGTATATAAATCATAAGTGATGTGGAGAAAATAGATAAGGACAGTTATTTACTTATTCCCATAATACAAGAACTAAGGGCCACCAGATGAAATTAATGGGCAAAGTTTAAAACAAATAAAAGCAAGTTCTTCTTTACACAGCACACAGTCAACCTCTGGAACTCCTGCCTGAGGAGGTTGTGAAGGCTAGGACTATAACAGCATTTTAAAAGAGAACAGGATAAATTCATGGAAGTTAAGTCTATTATGGCTATTAGCCAGGATGAGTAAGGAATGGTGTCCCTAGCCTCTGTTTGTCAGAGGGTGGAGATGGATGGAGAGAGAGATCACTTGATCATTACCTGTTAGGTCACTCCCTCTGGGACACCTGGCATTGTCACTGTCAGTAGACAGATACTGGGTTAGATGGACCTTTGTCTGACCCAGTATGGCCGTTCTTATGTTCTTTATGTGTTGGAGAGGGTGTCAGTCTGTTGGTGTAGATCAGGGGTTCTCAAACTTGGGTCGGGAGCCCTCAGGGATTGCAAGGTTATTCATGGGGGGTGGTTGTGAGCTGCCAGCATCCACCCCAAACTCTGCTTCACCTCCAGCATTTATAATGGTGTAAAATATATAGCCATGTGTTTTAGTTCATAAAGGGGTGGCAATGGAGCTTGCTATGTGAAAGGGGTTACCAGTACAAAAGTTTGAGAACACACTGGTGTAGATGCAAAACTTGAGACTGAAGAATTGGTGTTGGTGTAAAAAATACTTAACTTGTGATTTCCATGTGTTTAGTGCTAATACTTAACCAATCTTACTCTAGGAAATCCACACACACTTTATTAAAGTAGAGTGTTTATTTGGTTTGGTTTTATAAATATGGGTGAGGACTTAGGGCTAGCCTAGCTGAGAAGGGAATGATACTCCCTGATCCCCTGAATAGCATGGTGATAGGGTGATATAGGACCTGAATAGAATATGACAGAAAAGGGGCTAGCTGGAAAGTGAGGTTGTGGAACTAGTTGAAGAATCATATCTCCTCTGCTTTACATTTGCACTCTGGTTTAGAAAGCTTAAGGGCTGCTCCAGGGGGCTTTCAAACATATACTTGAAACATCAGGAACTTGTCAGAATGAAAGGCTTTGAATGTCATTAAGCAAAAGCTTGAGCATTGTTAAACTTTTCCTCCCCTATGGGTGTAGTTTTAAACAGAGCAGAGATGAGTGTTTCACCAGCTTTCTTTGTTTCTCCTAGCCCTGTGCCTGGCCAGCTCCACTCCTGAGACATTCAGGGTATATTTGCACCACAAATTAAGGTAAGCAGGGGTAGGCACATCTGCATAATTTTTAATCTAGTTAGCATGTTTAACAATAATAGTGAAGACATGATGGCATGGGTTTCAGTATGGACAAACAACGCCAAGTACGTACCAGGGTTCATGGTGTGCCCCATCTGCGCTAACAATTACACCTTAACCGCCAGTGTAGATGTATCTTCACTTTCCAGCCTCTGCTGTTTTTCCCATCTATTGCCTTTGTCATTGTCTGGTCAAGTTTTCTTTTTTGAAAACTATAAGTGTTTACATTTTAGGTGTATTGCATATGCATAAAAATATCCCTGTTAAGATGCCTTAGTTGAACAACTTAAAAGCTTGGTGAATCTTTCTAATTAAGGTTGACAAAAGGGACTCAGAGTAGCTCTATTGTAGAGGTTGAGGCATCTCCTCTGGTTGGCTTTCCATTATAAAAGTATTTTTAAATATATATCATTAACTTCAATTTTCTCCCAGTAGGTTCTTCTAAATCAGAAATCTAAATTATATAGCTTTACCAGAAGCTTTTCATCAATGTTATTATCTCTACTGTGGTTTACTGCCTCCAATTTCCCAAGATGGGATTTGTAACAAGAAACCATTAGATAATATTATTACATATTAACCCTCGCACAAAAATACCTTTATTTAACCATATACTAAAATGCATATTCTGTTCTAACATTTCTTCTGCACACTGCCTCAGCAAACTGAAGTGCCACTCCAGCAAATGTTTTCATTCATCACCCCAAGCTAGAATTCCACCAACGCATTTAGGGCACCCTTCTCTTCACCAACCACTAAAATGCATCAATTTATTGCAAGGAACACGCTGGTTATTTAATGGTGCACAGCAAAACTTCAAAACCCTTTAGGAGAGGAAGGAAAAAGGAATCCTGTAGCCCAGGGTTTGGCAACCTTTCAGAGGTGGTGTGCTGAGTCTTCATTTTGTGATAGACCCAGGCCAGTTGGGTACAGCAGAATAGCAGAAGGCAGATACACTGGCCACTGGATTAACAGTTTTCTGTTCCCTGACTGACCAGAGCAGGAGCTGCTCCAGACTAATGAGAACACCAGACTCCAATTAACCTGCAAAGAGTCAGGTGAGGCCATTAAGATAATTTGACCACTTGACTCTAATTAAGGCCCTGTTGATACTATAAAAAGGGCTTACTCCAGTCAGGCAGAGAATAGCCAGGGAGCCAGAGGAGAGGAAGTGTGGCTGAAGGGCTGGTTAATGAAGACATCCTCAAACCATCGGTAAGGGAGCCCTAAGGTAAGGGTGAAAAAGGGAGAAGCAGGAGAGCTGTGGGGAAGTGGCCCAGGGAAATGTAGCAACTCTGCCAGTGAAAGGTCAGCTGCTAACAGCTGCTACCATTAGGGTCCCTGGGCTGGAACCTGGAGTAGAGGGCGGGCCCGAGTTCCCCCCAGTCCACTACTACAGAAGCACCTCCTGGGAGGGGAAGTCAGGTCCCTGTCAGGACAGGAGGCTAAACTGTTCTGAAATAAGCCCCCAGGGACAACAGAGACTGTGGGAGTTCTCTCACCAATCTCCTTGCTGGCCTATGATGAAAAGGACTCAGCAGACTGTAACGCTGGCCCTAGAAATTGAAGGGCTATGTGAAGGGTCACAGTGAGCCACTGAGGCTAGCATAAACCGCCTGGAAGCACAGGACCCGCAGGGGCAAGTTTAGAGCTCTGCCACTGTTTATTCACGCTAATTTAAGGTTATGTGTGCCAGTAATACATTTTAACATGTTTAGAAGGTCTCTTTCTATAAGTCTATAATATATAACAAAACTATTGTTGTATTTAAAGTAAATAAGGTTTTAAAAATGTTTAAGAAGCTTCATTTAAAATTAAATTAGAATGCAGAGCCCCCTGGAACGGTGGCCAGAACCTGGGCAGTGTGAGTGCCACTGGAAATCAGCTCGCATGCCACCTTCGGCACCTGTGCCATAGGTTGCCTATCCCTGCTGTAGCCCTTTGAAACTGCAGAGATGAGAGGGTATTTTAGGTGGATAGAAAGAAATTGACCTAAGGGGAATTAGGACCTTACCTTTAGTATCTGAGCCAAAAACACTCACTATTGATGGAGGGGGAACTGTGTCATTGGTTCTGTGATGACCATAGTGACCAAAACCTCATTTTTACATCTCTTCTAAAAAGACAGCATCTCCAGCAATGCAATGCCACCAAACACTACTCTGCCATCCTGATTCAGCACAGTCTCAATAGAAAAAGTTCCACGTGCAGACATCACCAATTCTAGAATTATCATGAGTGATCCATTAAGGTGCTTGTACAAG
Source organism: Chelonoidis abingdonii (assembly GCF_003597395.2). NCBI lineage: Eukaryota > Metazoa > Chordata > Testudines > Testudinidae > Chelonoidis > Chelonoidis abingdonii. The sequence continues at coordinate 18,531,351 of NC_133774.1, forward strand.
TACTATTCAATCATGACCGAGCTTAGTGTGTGAGATTTATATAGTATTATAGCCCAAACAAGTCTGGCTGCAAGCCACGAATACTGAATACATGATGGGTCCTTACACAAAGTAAAACTATTTCCCCATGCTATTTTTCCCCTACCGTTACTCACACCTTCTTGGGCCATCCTGATTATAAATACAAAAGGTTTTTTTTCTCCTGCTGATAATAGCCCACCTTAATTGATTACTCTCATTATAGTTGGTATGGCAACACCCATTTTTTCATGTCGTGTGTGTGTGTGTGTGTATAATCTTCATACTGTATTTTCCACTGCATGCATCTGATGAAGTGAGTTTTAGCCCATGAAAGCTTATTCCCAAATAAATTTGTTAGTCTCCAAGGTGCCACAAGTACTTCTCATTTTGTTGCTGATACAGAGTAACACGGTTACCACTCTGAAACCTGAATACATGCTGATACTTTTCCCATCCTTTCTTTGCTGTTGACTCTCTGGCTCAGCTAATGTTACAGGGGCAGCTCCAGGCACCAGCGCACAAAGAGTGTGACTGGGGCGGCAAGCTGCGAGAGGCGGCCTGCTGGTCGCCATGAGGGCGGCAGTCAGGCAGCCTTCGGCGTCATGCCTGCGGGAGGTCCACTGGTCCTGCGGCTTTGGTAGCAATTTGGCGGCGCGTAGGCCAAAGGCATGGGAACAGCGGACCTTTCTCAGGCATGCCACCGAAAGCTGCCTGACTGCCTTGCTTGGGGCGGCAAAATACGTAGAGCCGCCCCTGACTAATGTGGAGAGTTTTTCTAATGAAGATGAAGTAGAATAAAAATATGGGAAAGGAAAGATTAAAAAGATACAATGAAAAAAATAAATAAGGGAGAGCTAATTAGGAAGAGGTTTATGGAAGATTTTCATTTCCAGACTCTCTGCTGCTCTTTCTTTGGTGCTGCCTGAACCTAATAGAAGCATATAGCTCCTTTTCATTAACTTGGTTCTCTGCCCTTCAGCTATTGTGTGCATTGAAAGTGGGGAAAAAAGGTCTTGCCTTGATGTTATGTAACCTTGCAGACATTAATTTGAAACAAACAAAACACTTAAAGCAGCTCTCATTCAGGGGATTTTACTTAGTGTTACTAAATTGCTGAATATTTAATAGCTAATCATGCTCCAGACCCCAAGGTCTGTCCCCCAAATGATAAGCCTTTTTATTAAATGAACTTTAATTATTTAATAATTAGACCTTCTGTAGGGAAAGATGGGGATCCTGATAGGCTGCCAACCAGGCTGCAGGGCAAATCAGACTTGTGTGCCATTTTCAGATTAGAATTTAAAGGCAGATCTGGCTGTAATGTTCTGAGACAATGGGTGAAAGGCCCTGGATGGCATGAACCTGAACTGTGAAGTGGTTTATTTTTATAGTTATCTTAAAACTAGTATAGCTATGCAAGGGAATCAAGGTCAGACTGTTAGACTAAACCAATTGAACCAGATGTCAATACTGTAATGAGGATTGTGTTTGGGTCTACTAATATTTAAAATACTTCAAGTGTGGTGAGGAAAACGCTGTGATAAATTGCTGACCGTGTGAGAAATATTTTGACTGTCTCTGTATCTACTCATTAGTCCTCTTCCCTGAAACAAGCTTACAACATTCCAGGCTTCTAAGCAGCTTCAAAGGAAAAAAAGCCTAAAAATGTTGTGGAATTTCACCATAAAAACTATACAGGCTTGAGGCCTTTGCCAGGCAATATATAGTGACAGCCCTGGGATCTGCTGCAGTGGGATCCTGGAGACCTATAAAGAGGAGCATTGTACATAACTACTGGAAAAGGGAAGCTCCCTGCTTTCCAATGGAACAGTACATGCTTCTGGAGCTGTAAGGACCCAGGAGATCAGAAAGTAAAACCATGACATTTATATATATATGCAGAAAGCCTACGGTAGATTATTTAAAAAAATTTTTTTTTTGGCTCTCTCTGTCATGGCCGCCCAGAGGGGGGAGGCAAGTGGGGCAATTTGCCCCAGACCCCACAGGGGCCCACACAAAAGTTTTTCCAGGCCCCTAGAGCGGGGTCCTTCACTTGCTCCGGGGGCCCCTGAAAACTCTCGCGAGGCCTGGGCCCCCGGAGCTTCTTCCGCTCCGGGTCTTGTGTGGCAATTCGGCGGCAGGGGCGGTCCTTCCGCTTCGACCTGCCACTGAAGACCCCAGTCTCCCTGAATCCTCTGGGTGGCCCTGCTTTCTGTGTTCTGAATGCTTGGACTGAGAATGAAGGTACATATACAGATGGAGAAAAAATGCAAAATCTCAGTCATGTTTTTAAACTCTCTAAAACATGCCTAAAATGTCTTTTCTGTAACAGATGTGGCATATATAGAATGTATGGTCGTGTCGAGTGGTGGTGCTTTGGGCTGAGTGCGTAACTTGTGACTTAGCCTCGCATATGTAACATCCAATCTCTGATTGATAAAATCCTTATACCACACTGCACCAGTCTGTGGCCATGTACAGGGTAGAATTTCAAAACCACCTGTGTAGCTTAGGAGCACAAGTCCCATTGGGGGTCATAAAGTCTTGTGCTTTTAAGTAACTCATGCACTCTTGAAAATCCTAACTGCAGTGTCTTTCTCCATCTTTTCCATGTGTTGTAACAATATGTGTGTTATATACAGTAGAGCCAAACTCACCACTGAAATAGGCATCTCTCTCTCAGCCACCACCACCACTGTCCCCAGCACACCCTTGTTTAGAAGGGCTTTTTCCATAGCAAGAGTGGAAAGTCTGCAGTCACTTGCACTGCTTTGCATATGGGCTTGGAAGGAAGACCTCCAACCCTCCGCTCTTTCTAACCCCACCCCAAACTTGTGGGTCTGGACTCCCCCACAGAACCCATGAAGGGGTTTGTGTGGTGTCTCGGGAAAGGTGCATGTGCCACTAGGGTTCCAGGTAAAGTGAAGCATGTTCCCCCTTTCCTAAATAAAATCTGTGACATATGGAGGGTGATAGTGGTTTGTACTATACCTAAAATTCTTAAGGAGTTCTGGAGTCACTACCTAGGGTGGCCAGATCTAAGTGATTGTGAGAATCAGCCTTGGTCCTGCAGTTTTTTTATTTAATTTGCCTAAAATGGAGATTCTTGGGATTGCTGCATGGACTCTTGAGGACAACCAGGTGTTTGTGGCAAAAGCCTTGTTCATATGCTATCTTGACAGACAGGTTTTTTTGTTGGTTTTGTTCCCTTAAACTTTCGTGAACCTTCTTTTCTGCTGACATGAATGTAGTGGTGGCTTTTAACAGCTTTCCGTCCACACGCATGTTGCTTTTAACTTTTTAATTATTTATTTAAAGCAAAGCTAAAATAAAAAGCATTCAGTGCTTCTGTCTTCTGAGTTTACATCAGCTTTGCTTCATGTGAAAAGCTGTTACATCCTGTGTCTGTGCCAACAGCTTCTTTTGAAATGTAGCATTTTTGCTCTTTCTGTAGATTATAGAAGGGTGCAGCTCATGGTTGTTCACCTGCGGTGAGGAATTCAAAACTACTACATAGAGTTGAGTTTTTTCTCTTTTCAGAGCAAGGTACTCTTTAAATATGTATTACGGTGATCATTATGATTACAAAGTACTAAATATGTAGGACAATGTGCAGTATGACTTTTTTTTTTTTTTTTAACATGCAGGAATCTTTTCATAAGTTGCAGTTAATGTCGTTACTGAGTTAAAGGAGACATGAGTTCCTCTCCTTCAACTGCATCCTTGACTGTTTAGCTAAATGTGTCTATATTATATGTGTGTTTGTACAGTACCTAGAACAGCGGGATCCTAGACCATGACTGGGGTTCCTAGGCACTATGGAAATATAACTAATAATATATAGTTCTTGCTGCCATAGTGTCTGAGCACCTTACAATTGTTAATGGATTTTATCCTCACATCCCAACCCTCCCCCCCCATGTGAAGTATCTCAGGTGGTGAGCTGAGACAACAGGTAGATTACGTGACTTGGCCCCAATCACACAGGAAATGTGGTTGAGCCAGGAATTGAACCCAGGTTTCCTGAATCTCACTCTAACAATACATTTATTAGACTATACTAGTTTCTGCCCTACCCACTCAGTGAAATTTTGACTGACTTTTTACTGGCAAAAATGCCAGAACCCTTATTTTCTTTCTTCTTGAACTCTTGGTGGCCTCTGACACCACCGACCACTCCTCTACTTTTTGAAATATTGCACTCTGTTGACTTTGGAGGCTCTTGCCTTTTACTGGTCTCTTTCTACTCCTCTAATTTGCTTTTAAAATCTCTTTTGATGGGTTATTTTCTTCACTCTCTCCCTTTGCCGATAGGCCTCTCCAAAAAGCTCTATGCTTGTCCACCTGCTCTTCTCTCTCTACATCCTATTTCTAAAAGATCTTATCCATAAGGGTGGCTTCAAATACCATCTTTATACCGATGATCTATCTCTCTGCTAACGACCTGTCTCCCTTTATCTAAACCCTAACTTCAACCCGTTTCTCTGATGACATCTGGTCATCATTTGGCAACTGAGCATTTCCTCTCCCCTTCTCCCTTAGTGTTCTGTTACCATTGATAACATCACCATAGAGGCTTATAATCTGGACATTATCTTTGACTCAGGCCAGGTCCAATTCTTGCAGGTTCTACCTATCTGACATTTCACAGATCTGGCTTTTTAGTTTTGGTATCCTGGTGTACGTGGGGTTAGTGGGAATGGTTTGTTTGTATCATTAAAAACATTATCATGCTCAGATGTGCGAGGGGGCAGAATTACTGTTTCTTTGGCAACCATAAATCTGGCATTTACAGTGCTGCTGCCACTGTTGCTTTGAAAGATACTTACATCTTTCATTTGCATTCCTTGGGGGAAATAGAGATTTTTCTAACAGTCTATATCTCAGCCAAAACCCAATGGAATTTCATGGTACAAGTAAAAGACCCATGTCTAGCTCAAAGGCTTGGATCCTATTGAATTTTGCAAACAGCTGTGTTGGAGCCTCTCAAAAAATAGATTGCAAGAGTCCTTCATAATGAAAAGTGACAGGAGTTGCTACCTCCGCCTGCAATAACATGGACATAGACTTTGCTTGTTTCAATACAATGAATAGTATCCTTTCAGAGGGCATGTCAGTCATACAGTTTGATGTGCAGCATGGAAGAAAGATTCCATTAGGTGGAAAGATGTGAAAATAATAAAAAGTTTCTTAATCCTACTTAATTTCAGTACATCTTTCTTTGAATTCCATCCTGTTCTGAATAGTGTGTATTGCATAACACTGTGTTTGTACTTTGATAAAGTTATTCCTGAAGTAATTTGTAAGTAAGGGGTTGCTATTTGGTACTCTTATGTCAATAACACATCTATTATTTTCTTCTTTAAATTACACTCATTAGTGGCATACTGATAGTCATTCAGCAATCACGGAAGCCTCAAAGTACTTGTCTGAACATCACTTATTCTTCAGATTGGATGATTAACCAAATCCAGATTAACACAGACACAGCATGCAATTTATATTTTCAGTGACTATATAATTGCTTCTTTTTCTTGTGCTTGCAGGACCATTGAGGTTTCTTTCCCAGACAGAATCTGTCACAGCTTTTGTGGGAGACACGGTTTTGTTAAAGTGTGAAGTAGTTGGAGAGCCTATGCCGATGATACACTGGCAAAAAAACCTAGAGGACCTGATCTTGAGCCCCAGTGACACCCGAGTGGCCGTCTTGCCCTCTGGAGCTTTACAGATTAGCAGAATCCAAGGAGGAGACAGTGGAATCTATAGATGCCTTGCAAAAAATCCTGCTAGTACCAGAACTGGAAATGAAGCAGAAGTCCGAGTTTTGACAGGTAAGAACCAGAGATTTTACATTGTCCTTATGCTTCCTCAATTATATGTGGCTCAAAAGCTTGTCTTTCACCAACTGAAGTTGGTCCGCTAAAAGATATTACCTCACCCACCTTGTCGCTCCTGATGGGGGCAGTTAAGTTTTCTTTCCAGTTGCTTCTATGGGCTTCTGACTTCTTTATTCTGAAGAGCCTGGAGATGTTTAGAAGCTTCTGGGTGTGAAGATTAGTAGCTGGCCTTATGTGATTAGCCAGATTTCCATAGGCCATTGTTTGAGAGCTGATGCAATTTTAGTTAAAGGTTTATGTTCCTGTATCTATATCCATATTCATTCCTGTATCCACATCTCGTTCTATGTACCTTTTGTCGTGCCAGGCTTTCCATCACTCCAATAGTCTTCTGTCTAGCTCCAGCTTCTTTATTTCTAGAAATATTACCATGAATATAATTGAGCAGCAGAAGATTGCTCTGCAGCATGATTCTGTGCAGAAATGCCTTGCCGTCTAGTCCTATGTGTCTAAAGGCAAACACCAGTGAAATTCTACAAGGACATTAACCATCATATTTTTAGAATCTGCTCGGAAAGCCCTCCTGCTGGATGATCAAGTCTAAGGGGGAAAACAATTGAAGACAGTTGGCAGTTTTTCAAAGAGACATTATTGAGGGCACAAGAGCAAACTATCCTACTGAGTAGGAAAGATAGGAAGTATGGCAAGAGACTACCCTGGCTTAACCAAGAGAGCTTCAATGATCAAAAATTCAAAAAAGAGTCCTATAAAAAGTGGAAATGGTCAAATTATAAAGGTGAATATAAACAAATAACACAAATATGCAGGGACAAAATTAGAAAAGTTAAGGCACAGAGATCAAACTAGCTAGGGACATAAAAGGGAACAAAAAAAAACATTCTACAAATACATTAGAAGCAAGAAGACAATCAAGGACAGAGTAGGCCCATTACTCAATTAGGGAGAAAAGCCAATAACAGAAAATGTGGAGATGGCAGAGGAGTTTAATGACGTCTTTTTTCGGTTTTCACCAAGAAGGTTGGTGGTAATTGGAGTCTAACATAGTGAATGCCATTGAAAATGATGTAGGATCAGAGTCTAAAATAGGGAAAGAACAAGTAAAAAATTACTTAGACAAGTTAGATGTTTTCAAATCAGCAGGACCTGATGAAATGCATCCTAGAATACTCAAGGAGCTGACTGAGGTGGTATCTGAGCCATTAGCAATTATCTTTGAAAAGTCATGGAAGATGGGAGACGTTCCAGAAGACTGGAAAAGAGCAAATATAGTGCCCATCTATAGAAAGGGAAATAAGGACAACCCAGTGAATTACAGACCAGTCAGCTTAACTTCTGTATCTAGAAAGATAATGGAGCAAATAATTAAGCAATCAATTTGCAAACACCTAGAAGATACTAAGGTGATAAATAACAGTCAGCATGGATTTGTCAAGAACAAATCATGTCAGACCAACCTGATACCCTGGCAAAGAAAGCTAACAAGCCTTGTGGATGGGGGGAAGCAGTAGATATGGAATATCTTGATTTTAGTAAGGCTTTTAATACTGTCTCGGATGACCTTCTCTAAACAATCTAGGGAAATGCAACTTAGATGGAGCTTCTATAAGGTGGTTGGAAAATCATTCCCAGAGAGTAGTAATCAGTGGATGACAGTTGTGCTGGAAGGGAATAACAAGTGGATCCCACAGGGATCGGTTCTGTGTCTGGTTCTGTTCAATATCTTCATCAATGATATAGATAATGGCACAGAGAGTACACTTATAAAGTTTGCAGATGATAACAAGCTGGAAAGGGTTGCAAGTGCTTTGGAGGATAGGATTAAAATTCAAAATGATCTGGACAAACTGGAGAAATTGTCCTTATTGAATTTCATCCTGCTTACTTCAGACCAATACAAAGTATTCAATTTAGGAAGAAACATTCAGTTGCACACATACAAAATTGGAAATAACTGCCTAGGAAGGAGTACTGTGGAAAGGGATCTGGGGGTCATAGTGGATCACAAGCTAAGTATGAGTCAACAGTGTAACACTGTTGCAAAAAAAGAATCATTCTGGGATGTGTTAGCAGGAATGTTGTAAGCAAGACATGAGAAGTAATTCTTCCATTCTAGACCGCGCTGATTAGGCCTCAGTTGGAGTATTGTGTCCCATTCTGGGCACCACATTTCAGAAAAGATGTGGATAAATTAGAGAGAGTCCAGAGAAGAGCAACAAAAATGAGTAAATATCTAGAAAACATGACCTGTGAAGGAAGATTGAAAAAAAACTGGGTTTGATTATTCTGGAGAAGAGAAGACTGAGAGAGGACATGATAACAGTTTTCAACTAATAAAAGATTGTTACAAGGAGGAGGGAGAACAATTGTTTCTCTTAACCTCTGAGGATAGGACAAGAAGCAATGGACTTAAATTGCAGCAAGAGAGGTTTAGGCTGGACATTAGGAAAAACTTCCTAACTGTCAGAGTGGTTAAGCACTGGAATAAATTGCCTAGGGAGGGGGATTTTTAAGAGCATGTTGGACAAACACCTGTCAAGGAAATTCTAGACAATGTTTAGTCCTGTCTTGAGTGCAGGGGACTGAACTACATGACTTCTCGAGGTCCCTACTAGTTCTATGATTCTGTCATAAGCATATGTAACTTCTAGTTAAGCCAAAGGGCACAGTGCAGGTCTCTCAGACTGCTGGGGTGAAATCCAGACCCCATTGAAGCCACTTGCAGTGTTGCCACTGAGTTCAGCAGAGCCAGGATTTTACCCATGAACTATTAGAATGAATCTGTCCATGTATGGATCTCTTATAGGGACATGGCTCACAGAGTTCTGTTTATTCTCCCTTTTTGGGGGGTGGTAGATGGCTCTGGGAACCATTGATTTGATGGACAGAGCCAATGGGATTTGTGAGATTCAAGCATTCTCTGTATTTTAGATTCTGATGCCAGGGCAAAACCTCTGGGACAGACTGGGATTATAGCTCCCAAATCCAATTCCTCCGGATGCATTACAGACTGCTTGCAGCTTGGGGGCAGAACCAAACCCATCATTTGCTGGTAGCAAGGCGATACCCCATCTCTTGAAGTTCCCTGCAGTTTTTTTTCTGCCTCCTCAGTGGTTGCAGCCCTCCCAGCAGGAAAGGAGGCAGGCAGGATTGGAAATGAACAGACTCCAGAGCAAGCAGCCCCACAATCTCCATAATGGGAGTGAAGCCAAAATGGCAGCACACCGAATGTGGTTGCACCTGGATCCCAGCCATGCTTCACACTATGGACCACAGCCACCTCCTCCCCCTCCACTTCCCTACGAGTTGTGGATGGAGGGCACTGGGCACAGTACGAACACTGCAAATGGCAGCAAGGAGCCTTCATGCCCAGCTCTCTTCCCTTGCTGTGACCTCTGTAATTGCCCCTCATCCCTCTACTGATATACCAGGATTAGGAACTCCAGGAAAGAAAAAACCTATCTGGCTCATGTGGATCCCATGCAATAGAGGGTTGTGATTCAGGGGACTTGAGACCCAGAATCCCAGATCCATACTTGAGACCCAGAAAGCGCCTATTTGGGAGAGGGACACAAATAGTTCCAGCCTCTGTTAGGACAGGGATATGGCTCTGAAAATATTTCAAGTGGTTTACAATCTCTGGACCCAATTTCATTTCCCCATCTAAAGCAGGATTATGGGGACAAGCTCCTATAAATAACTGAATAATAAAATCAGCTCTGTTTCCTCTGCTCACCTCCCTGGAATGCAGCAGGGCAACTGATCCTCAGCACCTGGTTGCCTGGCTCATGAGATGAGTGCAGCATGGTGGATCAAAAGAGAAAAGAATAAGCCATAAACATAGTGATTCCTCTGGGCATGCATGCGTGCCCCTCACCACAAATAGAATTGTTTCTCCTTAGGGCAGGAAGGCCAGTGGTCAAAATCAGCGTTAGATAATCAACTATTTACAATATATCTAAAATATTCTACACATAGTGGCCTTAGGTAAGAAGAAAATTTACTTATCTCTTTCTGAGCAATTTTTCTGATCACGGTTCTCTACAGAGAAAGCTGAAACAAACACACAGTTACATATTTCCTGGAATATCTTGGATTTAGGACAGACACAGACATATGATGCCTGGGAAGTCAATTATAGGCCTGAGTTGAGAATAAATACTATTGATATAAGGTTTTATCTCAGAAGAATGTGCACAAATATGAAGATGGCCATAATGTAATACAGGTGGGTATCACTGAGATGGAAATCCAGTTCATACTGGAGCCTATTGGGAATTCTAAACTCATACACAGGCATGATTCAATGATCCAGATTTTATATGATACCTGTTCAGTAATTCCAGAGAAACCATCTACATCTCACTCCATTTCATCTGTTGGCAGAGATATAGCTCCAGTTATGTATTCTCTGCTTCTACAACAGCTAATTTTGTGCTAGTATTTAAAAAGGGTAAACAAAGTGACCGGGTAATTATAGACCTGTCAGTCTGACTTAGATCTCAGGCAAGATAGTGGAGTGGCTGATATGGAATCTGATGAATAAAGGGGTAGTAATTAATGCCAATCAATATGGGATTTTGGAAAAGAGATCCTCTCTAACTTGATTTCCTTTTTGTTATTAGATTACCAGTTTGGCTGATAAAAGTTAACATTGTTGATATAATATATGTAGACCTCTTTAAGGCATTTGACTTGGATATTGCACAACATTTTGATTTAAAAAGTAGCATGATATAGTATTAACATGGCAGACTTTAAATAGATTTAAAACTGGCTAACTGATAGGTCTCAAAATATAATTGTAAACAGGGAATCATCATTGAGCCAGTGTGTTTCTGGTAGGGTCCTGCAGGGATGTGTTCCTGGCCCTATGCTATTTACTATTTTTATCAAGGTCTGGAAGAAAACATAAGATTATCCCAAATAAAATTAACAGATGACTCAAAAATTGGGACAATGGTAAATAATGAAGAGGACAAGTCACTGATACAGAGCAATCTGAAGTACGTGGTAAATGGGGTGTAAGCAAACAATATGCATTTTAATATTGTAAATGTAGAGATCTACAAAGGAAGTAGACCCTACTTACAGGATGGGGGAATTCTATCCTGGGAAGCAGTGAGTCTGAAAAAGATTTGCAGATGGTAGTGCATAGGCAATTGAACCTGAGCTCCCAGTGCAACAGTGGGGCCAAAAGGGCTAATGTAATCCTGGGATGCATAAACAGGGGAATCTCAAGTAGGAGTAGGGAGGTTATTTTATCTCTGTGTTTGGCACTGATGTGACTATTGCTGGAATACTGTTCCCAGTTCTGGTGCCACAGTTCAAGAAGAGTGTTGATAAATTGGAGAAGGTTCAGAGAGGAGCCACAAGAATAGTTAAAAGATTAGAAAACGTGGCTTATTGTGAAAGACACAGAGAGTTAACCTTCTTTTTGTTCAATCTATTTTGTTTAAGGGATGAGGTGGTTCATGTCTATCAGTATCTACGTAGGGAGAAAAATTTGAATAATAGGCTCTTCAGTCTAACCATGAAAGATATGACATGATGCGATGGCTGGAAGATAAAGCTGGACAATTTTGGACTGGAAATAAAATTTACTTTAACAGTGAGGATAATCAGCCATTGTAATGACTTATCCTGTGCCATAGGGGATTCTCCATCAATGGCAATTTTTAATTCAAGATTGGATAAAAGATATACTCTAGGAATTTTTTCAGGGCCTGTGTTATACAGGAGGTCAGACTAGATAATCACAATGGTCCTTTCTGACTTTGGAATCTGAGACAGGTGATTGCAGAGAATCAGATTTTTAAAAAAATGGTCTTTACAGTTCAGTTCAGGGAATGTGTACCAGAAACAGATTACAATATTCACCAAAACACAGCGATTCATTGGGTCTCACAGCATTTGTATCTTCCATGCAGGGTGACCAGGTACCAAGTGTGAAATATCAGGACAGGGACTGGGGGGTAATAGGTGCCTATATAAGAAAAAGCCCTGAATATTGGGACTGCCCTATAAAATCAGGACATCTGGTCACCCTACTGCCATGGATAACAGACCTGTTGTGGTTGTAGCAGTTAGTGTGTCTGATGGGATTTTCATATTAAGTAGAAAGAACATAATCAGCTCCATCCCAGAGTGATTCTCCTGCCTTGGGTGGAGCAAAGTTGTGCATTGCCCAACAATGTGTATGGATCCGCAAGTCTATAATCAGGGTTGCAGGGTCCTGGGCCACCAAGGAAGCAGAACCCAACAATTTCTTGGAGTATTAGGCACCACAGGAAATACTATCTGAAGAAGCCAGAGAGAGAGAATCCTGCAGCCCCCTGATTAGTCCACATCAACTATTTAAATTAGGACATTGTCCTGCAGAGTTGTCCAAGCAGGAATGAAGACTCTGGTTTGCTACAGATCTCGTCTTCACCCCATCTCACTCCTGACTCCTGCCATTGAACTCGGCTTAGCTTGACGTTGGTATTCATCTACTGCCTCAGCTTGGTAACTAGTCTTGACTCCTGCCTTTGACCCCAGCCCAGTGAAGCATACCAGTCCAGCTGCCTCTGCCCCAGCCATTGTGCAAGCAGGAGACAAACAGCATCAAGATCTAAATGGCACACATTGGATTAACAGAGTGGCTTCTGCATCCAGAAATATCTCACTCATCATAAGTAATTTGGTGGGCTGGTGATCAACTTCTTTGCAACTGGAAACAGAAAATAAAGTGCACTGTGGCCTTTCTGTGTGTCAGGGCTCAGGATATTAGGCAGCGAATGGCATCTTGCAAAGCTGGGTGAAGTCCCTGCTACATCTTTTAATCTTTTCCACTGCTCCACAGGACAATACAAAATATGGGAATGAGATACAGCATATGCCTTTTTGGATGTAGAGACTATGATACTCAGGCTTGATTAGCTTGGCCCGAGAGCTTCAGATGCCTCTGTCTTACAGAGCGTGGCTATTGCAAAACCAGTGTTCGACCCAGGAGCAGGGAGGTTTACAATGGATACTTGCATGAAGTAGTGATTGCTTTCATAGAATCCAGCAGAGAAATCAACATATAGAAATTATTCTGTTGGCTGGTTAAGCCAGTGAAACACATCCTTGAGTGGCCATAGCCCAGGGAAGTTTGGTTGTGGGTATATAACAGTGTCCAAGCAAAAAGATCAAGTCTCTATAGTATAAAGTTCTCAGCATGTTCAAGAAAAAGAAGATTTTTGTACAAACGCCAACATCAAATGCTTTCTTGGTCATCAACCTTCTTCCAGCCCGAGGGAATAGAATATGTCCTTGGAACCTCATTTTGCTCTTTACAGCACTACCTAGGTTGAACCCCTGCAGGGGCTGTTATGTTCTCTATCCTTTGGAGTAGGCCTTTCAAGGACTACAATTTTCATTCTGTTTTTTTTTTTTAATTTTATTTGAAGTTGGGAGCTTTCTCTAATGAGGCTCCATATTGTACTTTTAATTCAGATATGTGGTCCTCACAACTATCATACCATTTATTCCTTAAGTAAATGCAAGTAATATTCCTTCTGTTCAGCATTGAAGTCCAATCTATAGGAGCATATTGACAATCTCAGGGCAGAGTAGTAGTTTCTCCAGTATTGAGATCTGCTAGATGGCCATTTGTTCACCAAATTCTGAAAATTGGTCATCCAGTCTTAGCCAACATCATTTTCCCCCCTTTTGGCAGAGTTTTTCCATAGGTGGTAACCATATTTAAAGGATGATTTTGTTTCCCACTCTTGAGGCACATTGGCACAAAAGAATAATTTTAATGGCTCAAAGAATAGGAAAACTTATCCATGCTTATCTGAAAATTGCCTTTTTTCAGGTAATAAGGTCCACAGATCTGGCCCACCCTCGAGACCAATGGATTATGCAGAATAGAGATGAAAACTGGCATCGAAAGATTAGGGTTAGTTGCCATTTGGTGGAAATTACCATGTTCTGCAGTAGGAGAATTTTTTGTGGTTTTCCTCAAAGTATATTTTACAAAATCTGTAACTTAAGAAAGTGTATTTGAATTATTCTAATTATAGAAACTTTCTCAACTGGAGGATACATCAGGGGGCAGAGCATTCCCCTACTGCCAGTTACTGACAGGTCTGGCTGGCTCCAAGCTGCGAGCAGGTAGAAGTTCCCATTGTAATGACTCTATAAGCCTTGTTGCTTAAAAAAAGGGAATTTATAGTTAAGCACTGATGAATAGTCTTATTCTTTTGTTTTGAAAGTGGGGATGAGGAGCAAAACAAAATTTGACACCTTTAATCCATTTATCCACCAAAGAGCACAAATTTATTTAGATCATTGAAACTATAGCTCAGATGTTTCTTGTGGCATGATCAGTAATGCTCTAAATAAACAAGACACTACTGAACAAAAATAGGTAGAAGCAAGGTGTGTTCCTCTAAAATCAGAATGGGGGTGGGGGAAATTCAAAAGAAGAAACATTTTGTTTTGGAAATGTCTTCTGTTACTCTTCTAAGAAACTCTCAGTCAAATTCAGCTTGTAGATATGTGCTTCGAGCCCTCATTGATTTCAGCACAGGCACAACCCAGAGAGCAGTATCTGGCCATAGAAAGATAGGTCTTGACAACATTTCTTTACACTGAGAAGTCTTTCGAATTCTACCTTCTAAAACAACATTCCTGAGCCTCACTAGCAATATGGGAAGTGGATAGTTTGGATAAAATGTGAGCTGTCTCAGGCCATCATCCAAAGCCCAAACTAAAGCCAGATCTTTTCTGATGTCTGGAAAATTCAGTTCACTTTGAGCTCTTGCACTTCCTGATTCCATGTGGGACCAGACGCAGTAGTGCCAAAATCCTGGGAGAATGGGTATTCTCACGGAATTTCCAACCTCACTAAAGCTAGGGAGAAGTGGAAATTTCACAAGAAATCCTGTTCTCAGTATTTTCAGTGCTGGGTCAACGTGGCTGAATTTGGGATAAACATCAACAAATTCAGTGTTGTGTTGTCTATGGTTAAATAAGGGAGATCCTGTAAATATCCCTCTGAGCCTATGGTAAATGCCATGTACCGGATGTATGTATGATGGCAGAGAGGAGATCTGAGGGACTGGAGAATCTATTCATGTATTTTCCCGTTTAAACTGAAAATGTGCTGTCGTTACCGTGACCAAAGACAGAGACACCAAGTTCAACTCTTATTTATAATACCAAATAGATAAGGATGTCGGAAAGTGTCCTCCCATGAGAATATTTTTGATAATACTTGACAGTTGGTGCAATCTGGATTATTCCAAAGGCAAAACATTTTCTCTTGCAATGTACTATTATGAGAACCTGGCGTAAGTCATCTCTGGCAGGTATGGGATGGTGTAGTAGTAGCCAAACTTGCCTTCAGCTTGGAGGCAGGATTTCAAAAAGAGAGCCACTAGCCTCTGCTATCAGACTCCAACACATCACTGGATTAAATTTGGGATGAGCTTTGGAGCTACTTGATGCTTATCTGAGAAAAGGCTTTTTAACCAATCTAACGCCCTTTCATTGTTTCACTTCTTCCTTTGTTTTATGAATAGCCAGCACACATTTTCCCCCAAAGAATGCTTATTCCTGATGCATAGACCTAACCTTTAATTAAAATGCACCCCTTTACTTCAGGTTCCAGAAACATAACCTCAACCAGACACTTTGGACAGACGCTACAAGACTGAAGAAAACAAAAGAGATGCTCACATCACCTCATACACTCCTATAATCAATATAGAGAAAAGAATCTTTTTGTACACAGAAAAGAATCCTAAGACACAAAATCACTCCCAAACTCGTCCCTGGTGTAAATTGATTGGTCCAGTTGGTTTCTTGAGAAGCCTGTAGCCTGCTGAAGTGCAATGATTTTTTAGTTCATTGTCTAAAAGCATTAATTTTCCTTTTGTAAATAAGAACCCTGCATTGTCCTTAGGGGCAGATGACATTGATGGGTCTAGTGTTACCTATTCTGGAGTTTTCTCTTTTGTCTCACATAGCTTACCTCTGCTGAATTACAGTGCAGAATTTGCCACCCTACTTGCCCACAAAAATCACCACACACAATGTGCTCCACCAAGGACAGGGGCGGCTCCAGGCACCAGCGCAGCAAGTGAGTGCCTGGGGCAGCAAGCCAGGGTGGGGGGCCTGTCGGTCATCATGAGGGAGGCAGTCAGGGAGCCTTCGGTGGCATTTCTGCAGGAGGTCTGCTTGTCCCATGGCTTTGGCAGCAATTTGATGGCGGGTACGCTGAAGACATGGGACCGGTAGATAACCCGCAGAACTACCGCTGAATCCATGTGACCAGCGGATGTCCTGCAGAAACGCCGCTAAAGGCTGCCTGACTGCCATGCTTGGGGCGGCAAAAAACATAGAGCTGCCCCTGACCAAGGATGAATTAAAACTTGTAACCTGTTCTTATGTAATGAAAAATAGAGTTCATTTGCCTTTGGGTGATCAGCTCCATGTGCATGCTTGTGCTTATGGGGGGGAAGGAGGAGGAGGGTGAATGTACGATAGATGCTGTTGCTGTTCCTATTGAAGTAATAAGACACACTTTGAATTTCATGAAGGGCTAAAATATGCTTTGATCGTTGTTAAGTAACTTCTGCATTAAAAGACCAGAGATTAGAACTTCACATCTGCTTTAGCACCACTTAACCCCACAGCAGTGGCAGAAAGTGTTCTCATAAAAGTGGAATTACTGTCCCAGTTGAACAGAAGTCATCACTATTAGGCTAAATTGGTCCCCTGGGGTGCTACAGGAATCTGTTCTTGGCCCAGTTCTATTCAATATGGTTATCAATGATGTGGAAGAAAATATAAAATCATTGTTGGTAAAGTTTGCAAATGACACAAAAATTGGTGGAGTGGTAAATAATGATGGTGAGTGGTCTTGGCTCACTTGAACAACACGTATTTTAATACAGCTAAATAGAACTAGGAGCCAAGAAATAGGATGAGGGACTTAAAAAAAAAACTCAGAGTAAGACTGAAGATAAGGAAGATGCCAGCCTCAGCCCAAACCACATATTGATATGGAAATTATTGCTTTAGACTTTTTTCAATGCTATATTTAGCTTTCCTATCGTTGGAGCATTAATTTATTTTGTGCTAGAACAGTTAGGTCAACTCAGCTGAATTATTCTCAGCATAGAATTGTAGAATATTAGGGTTGGAAGAGACCTCAGGAGGTCATCTAGTCCAGTCCCTTGCTCAAAGCAGGACCAACGCCAACTAAATTATCTTAGCCAAGGCTTTGTCAAGCTGGGCCTTAAAAACCTCTAAAGATGAAGATTCCGCCACCTCCCATTCCAGTGCTTCACCACCCTCCTAGTGAAATAGTGTTTCCTAATATCCAACCTAGACCTTCCCCACTGCGACTTGAGACCATTGCTTCTTGTTCTGTCATCTGACGCTACTGAGAACAGTCGAGCTCCATCCATTTTGGAACCCCCCTTCAGGTAATTGAAGGCTGCTATCAAATCCCCCCTCACTCTTCTCTTCTGCAGACTAAATAATCCCAGTTCCCGCAGTCTGTCCTTGTAAGTCATGTGTCCCAACCCCCTAATAATTTTCGTTGCCCTTTGCTGGACTTGTTCCAATTTGTCCAAATCCCTTCTGTAGTAGGAAGACCAAAACTGGACACAATACTCCAGTGTGGCCTCACCAGTGCTGAAGAGAGGGGAGTAATCACTTCCCTCGATCTGCATACTATCTCTATATTGCTCTTCCTCTCAATACAATGTTAGAAAGGAATTTCCTACTCTCCCCGGCCTCCCAACCATGTTGGGGTTAGTGAAGTTTGCAAATACAAAAAATCTTATTTTTTACATCCTGATCCAATTGCCCTTGGGGGTCTAGTACACTGAAAAAGTTCCTCCTGGAGACTGTTCCAAAACTAAGGACTGTCACTGATCCTGTGGGTTTGTGACACTAGCACATAATTTTTAAACTCTGTGTTTGCAGTCATGTAATTTGTACTGTAGTTTGTCAGTCATGGCACTCTTTACTAAGCATACAGAAATATTACAAGTATTGTGGTATTACATAGAGTAATAAAATAAAATGTTCAGTGGACAATTGCGATTTTAGTTCAGGGAGAAAAAATGAAAGTAGCAAGACCCAATGAAACAAATACTAAAAATAAAATTATTGACCCTAAACATTTTATTCACATTTGGTTATACCTTCAGCAGGAAATATAATACAAAGAGTGAAGAGGAATTCTTCTCTCTGTCACTCTGTGTACGATGTACTGTATAGCACATAATGAGGAGTATATAGGCAATGTATACCATGGTGAACAATGCAGTATAAGAACTTGAAAGGACAGGTTTGCACATATTTGATTGCTCAAGAATGCCGAGAACTGTTGAAGAGAAGCTTCTTGAATAAAGAGCAGCAAAGTCGCAAGGTGCAGAGTGATAATTCAGTACCTCACACACGTTTTGTGAAACTTGACGTGTTTTTAATGTGCGAGACAAGTGAGAAGTGTTTTATTAAGGACAATAAGTGGGGAAAGTGGGAATAGAATTCTGGAGTTCTTGCTCATTTTTCTAGGCCATATGGGTGAGCTGGTTAGGGGGAGGTATTAGATTTAAAAAATACCTATGTTATCCTCATAAGTCATAATTTTGCTCAAATTTTCTAGGAAAATTCACCTTTATGGAAGAGGCCAAACAGGGATAATTTCAACTCAAAAGCTGATTGTTTCAGAAAGGTGTAAGTGTGTGTGAAAATGGGATTATAATTATCATAGATACTGTTTTCAACCTTAACAGGTGTCAGACAGTAGCTGCTTTACTTATGTGCCTTATTTTGGAACCTAATCCTCCAACTCACATACTCAATAAGCAATTTTTATTCATATGAGTAAGCCAAGATCAGTGGGGTTTCTCATCTGAGTGCAGGGTACAGAATCCTCGTCAGGATTCTGGTATGTTGGGTTTTTTTAGCGTTGCTAGTAGAAAATTGGACTAAATACTTTAATTATAAAAAAATAAAATCAGGATTTTGACATCACTGAAGGATCGTGTAGGAAAGGCTGTCTGTTATCCCCGGGGAAGACAGGCTTTCTTGCTATTCAGCCATAGTGGGACGGAAATTTATGAAAGCACAACACAGAATGATAAATCCATATTATTAACATGATGTAGTTTCCTTTTTTTCCAGTATGAAAGTATCTTTTATGTGACATACCCATTAATTATATAAAAGTTTTGTATTTCCAAGCTAGCTTTATGCTAAGCTTTAACAAAAGTGTCCTGAATTTCAGTCCTAGCTGTAAATAACCGTCCACTCATAAATGTATATTTTTCCAGACATGGTATGAAATTTTATAGGTAGAAAATTAGCATGTGATACTTAGAGAATATAATGGGATGCTGTTCTGAATAGGCCAATCTATTGGCTACACAACATATAACATATCAATATCCCTGTGTATAGCAAATATGCAGATGGATGGGGAAATAAATACAGATATAGGCATATACACCTCGGCGATGTGTCTTTTTTCTCATAGAACTGGTATAAGTAAAATAACAGAGCTGTAAGTGCAATAACAAATAGCTACCAAGAAACTTCTGACTTTTCCTTGTCTACTCAAGACTCCTTGGCTTGTTGCCAGATCAGGGTTTTTCTTCTTTATTAAATAAATTCAGTTTCCTGTGATCAGTTTGGATAGGATTGATTTTTGTGTTTAAGGTATTCGATGCACAGACATAGGTCAGAAGAAGGGCAATAATAGTATCATGTAATTTGTCTCTGAATGTATTTGAAATACAATTTGTTATTTGAAGACCCGTTGTACAGGATGAACGTCATGAGATCTAACCAGATTGAGGATGATCTAACTAGATTGAAGATTGTCAGTAGGTGGAAAATAGATTAGTTTACAAATCCGGGGATAGAGACAAGAGTGAACTAGTTCTTTTCACTTTAAATCAATTTGGGACAATATGCTTTTACTTTCCAATAGCAAAGCTATTTTACACCACATAATGACACTGCAGATTTAATAATGAAAATTGTTGGGTGCTAAAAAATAAAAAAAAAATTATTCTGTCATAGGAGAGCTGAAAAATTAGAAATATTGGGTTAGATGCTGAGAAGTGCACAGGTGAGGCATGTAAAGAGGTATGAAAAGTTGCATAAAGCTCATCTTCACCCTTCTCCAATCCTGGACCTGCTGTGTATTGTACAGCTGGGATCTTCTGGGTATAAAGAAGATATATCATACATCCACCGAATGTGAAGGGAGGAGGAGTGGTGTAAGAGCTGCTACTTCAGCTGTTCATGACTCATAGGTACTTGTGCCAGATTCGGGGCTAGGTTGTGTGAGTGTTGCAACACACAATGTTTATGTGTAACATGTAATGTGGGCAAGTAGCTGTCCAATAATTGTCCAGAATTAGTCCGGGTTGCCAGATATTTAGAAGAGGGGACTATGTGTAAGGGTTCCTGAGGATGTCCTCTCCCTCCTGTTTTGGACTCTTTATTTTGCAGTGTAAAGGGGCCATTAAAACCCAGGGTCCAGCTTGGAGTGAATTTTCCCTGTGCAGGAATCGAGTAAGACAGCCATAGGCAGTTTTAGAAGGCTCCTTATGCAAGTCCTGTTGTAAGGGGCAGGACCAGGGATTGGAGGGGCAATGTCATAGTGGACACAGCAATAGCTACGGAAGGTGCAACAGAAAACAATTGTGAGCCAAATCATCTGGATGAAAGAATTAAATAGAAAAATGAAAATGATAACTGGGAACAGTTTAAATATATTTTACTAGATTCTCAATTTTGGCTTTTTGAGTGAGATTACATTGGTTAGAAAACAAGTGTGGCTGAGACGGAAAGTAGAAACTCTGTGTGTGTGTGTGTGTGTGTGTGTATTTGATATATATTGAATCCAAAAAAGAGACATTTTATAGCGATTAATAAAAATTAGATGCTAGGAATTGCAGAAAAATGATAAGAGGAGCATAAGAAAAAACCAGTGGCCAGCAGAGTTAAGGACAATGATTGTTTCAAGTAAGTAGCAACAAAAGGGATCCTAACAACAGTACTTTTCCATTGCTACATAAAAATGGTACAGTTGTCAATATTAATGCAGAGAAGGCAGAAGCGTTCAACAAATATTTCTGTTCTGTATTTAGGAAAAATGACAGATAATGTATTTATATCATATGATGGTGATAAAATACTTTCCATTCCAACAGTAACTCAGGAGGATGTTAAAAAGTTAGGCTTTTTTAAATCAGCAAGTCCAGATAAAACATGCATCTGTCAATTTTAAGAGATGGCCAAGGAGCTCTCTGGACTGTTGTTGAGGATTTTCAGTAAATCACTGAACACTGGAGAAGTTCCAGAAAAGTGGAAGAAAGCTAATGTTGTGTCAGGTGTCAGAATGGTAGCCGTGTTAGTCTGTATCAGCAAAAAGAATGAGGAGTACTTGTGGCACCTTAGAGACTAACAAATTTATTTGGGTATAAGCTTTCGTGGGCTACAGCCCACTTCATCAGATTCATGCCGTGGAAAATACACTAGGAAGATATATATTACACAGAGAACATGAAAAGATGGGGGTTGCCATACCAACTCTAAGGAGACTAATCAATGAAGGTGGGCTATTTATCAGCAGGAGAAAAAAAACTTTTATATTGATAATCAGGATGGCTCATTTCAAACAGTTGACAAGAAGGCGTGAATAACAGTAGAGGAAAAAGTCTGTTTTTGAAGTTTTTTAAAGTTGCAGTTCTGCAACAAAAAAGCTTCAAAAACAGATTGCTGTGAGAAACTGCAGAACTAGTATTAATTTCACACTGGACACCATTAAATTAGGCTTGAATAAAGACTGGGAGTGGATGGGTCATTACACAAAGTAAAAACTATTTCCCCATGCTAATTTTCCCCCTACAGTTATTCACACCTTTTTGTCAACTGTTTGAGATGGGCCATCCTAATTATCACTACAAAAGTTGTTTTTTTTCTCCTGCTGAGAATAGCCCACCTTCATTGATTAGTCTCCTTAGAGTTGGTATGGGAACACCCATTTTTTTAATGTTCTCTGTGTATGTATATCCTCCTACTGTATTTTCCACTGCATGCATCTGATGAAGTGGGTAATAGCCCATGAAAGCTTATGCCCAAATAAATTTGTTAGTCTCTAAGGTGCCACAAGTACTCCTCGTTCTTAATGTTGTGTCAGTATTTTAAAAAGATAGAGGATTAGGTAGGTAATTATAGACCCACCAGCCTGACATGGATCTTGGGAAAAATAAGGAACAGTTGATACAGGGGTCAATCAAGAATTAAAGGAGGGTAATGTTGTTTATGCCAATCAACATAGATTTATAGAAGACAGAACTTGTCAAACTAACTTTATCTTTTTGATGTGATTTCTTTGCTTGATCAAGGTAATAGTGTTGATGTAATATACTTAGTCTTCTGTAAACCATTTGATTTAGTACCACATGACATTTGGATTAAGAAACTAGAACAATACAAAATTAATATGGCACACATTAAATGGATTAAGAACTGGCTAACTGATAGGTCTCAAAATGTAATTGTAAATGGGGAATCATCACTGAGCAGATGTGTTTCTAGTGGAGTCCAGCAGGGATGGGTTTTTGGCCCTGTGCTATTTAACATTTTTTATTAATGGAAGAAAACACAAAATCATTACTGATAAAGCTTCCAGATGACCCAAAGACTGGGGAAGTGGTACATAATGGAGAGGACAGGTCACTGATACAGAGCAATCTGGATTGTTTGGTAAGGTGGGTGTGAGCAAACAATACATATTTCAATATGGCCAAATGTAGTGTCATACATTTAGGAACAAAGAATGCAGGCTATTCTTACAGGATGAGGGGACTCCTTGGAAGCAGTGACTATGAAAAAGGCTTGGGGGTAATGGTAATCATGAACTTCCAGTGTGGCCAAAAGAGCTAATACAATCCCTGAATGTATAAACAGAGCAATATTGAGTGGGGTTAAAGGAATTATGTAGGGTTACATTCATATTTTCTTGATTGTGTGGATTCATAATTTATTAAGGTTATGGGCTAATTTAGCTGTATTACAGTTCCTCATTCTGTAACATTTTGCCACTGACAATTAAACCGCAGTAGAAGAAGCTTTTCCAAAACAACTGTTTTCTTGTCAAAATTCTAGTGCACTTAATTAAAAAAAAAACAACCCTCCACCTAAATAGCTAAAAGTAATAATCCCAATAATAAAATGTTCATTATTTCAAAGGCTTGTAAATATTTTTATTCCCATCACAAGTTAGGAAAACTGAAGGTTCAAGGTCACACAGCAAGGCAGCCGCAAAGCTGACTTCTAGTCCTGTATTCCAACTATTAGTTGACTGCCTCTTTTGCAAACTGTAAATATATTTTGCAAATATGCCTTGATGAGTGTCAGTACAAATGTTATGATCTTTTTACCTCTTTATTGCTTATCTGCATAGGCTCATATGACGTCCTATAGCTCCGCTAAGCCTGGCCTGAATTTCATTCGGGGAGTAGGGGGTGGGGAAGCAAAATCCCAAACATATTACTACATTGTGGTTATACACTTTAATGCATTCTGTATATTGACAGATCAGTATCTTTTTAATGACAGATTTCTCTATCGTTCTTCACATATAACCTTTGCTTTTTCGGTAGGATTAACTATGCAGCCTCTAGGTGTGATGGTAAGATCAGGTCAGGGAATTGGTTTGTCCTTGTCTCTGTAAGGCCAGGTCTACACTGCGACTTTAAATCGGTTTAATGGCCGATATACCGATTTAACGCTGTATCCGTTCACACGACGTCGTCATTAATATCGAGTTAAACGGCTCCTTAAATCGATTTCGGAACTCCTCCCAAACGAGAGGAGTAGCGCTAAATTCGATAGTGATAACTCGGATTAGGGTTCATGTGGACGGAAATCGACGTTATTGGCCTCCGGGCGGCATCCCAGAGTGCAGCACTGACCGCTCTGGACAGCAATCTGAACTCGGATGCAGCGGGCAGGTAAACAGGAAAAGCCCCGCGAACTTTTGAATTACATTTCCTGCTTGCCCAGCGTGGAGCTCTGATCAGCACGGCTGGCGATGCAGTTTGAAATCGAAAAAGAGCTCCAGCATAGACCGTACGGGAGATACTAGGTCTGATCGCTGTATGGGGAGACAAATCTGTTGTATCCAGCTCCGTTACAGAACATGAAATGCCAAAGCGTTTGAATAAAAAACTCCAGGATACACAGCGCTGTGTGACAAGCGTAACGGGAAGCCAGAGACTCAAATGGACGCTCATGAAGGGAGGGAGGGGGTACTGAGGACTCCAGCTATCCCACAGTCCACAGCAGTCTCTGAAAATTATTTGCATTCTTGGCTGAGCTCCCAATGTCTGTAGGTTCAAACACAGTGTCTGGCGTGGTTCAGGGAACAGCTCCTCAGTTTATTTCCCCCCACCACCACGTGAAAAAAAAAAGGGAAAGATTGCTGTGCTATGGCGTTTGCTCAATGCACTCCGCGAAAAAGGCGCCAAAGGGTTGTCTGCTGCCTTCACAAAGGGAGGGGTGAGGCTGTACCCAGCACCACCCGGGGCAGTGTTTTCTGCCCCATCAGGCACTGTGCTCTCAACACGGAAGTGGGAACTATGGGATAGCTGAGGAACAGCTACCCACAGTGCACCGCTCCTGAAATCGATGGTAGCTTTGGACCATGGACGCAAACAATCGATTTCGGGATCCCACTGTGGACGCGCTAAACCGATTTTATTAGATCTGTTTTGTAATATCGGTTTAAGCTAATTCGAAATAATCGTGCAGTGTAGACGTACCCTGACAGGAGAGAGCAAAACTGGGTTTTAGTAAGTATGAATCTTTATCTCTTCTAATCAAATTTAGAAATGTGACTATGAGCACTTATAGATATTAATGTCATATTAAAGGAATCTGTTTTGCAGTTTGCAATAGAAAAACGGCTGCAATAATAAAATAAATTATACTGGCATGATATACAGTATTAGCAAATATGTTCAGCAAAATTCATATATATGATATGATAGTTTTCTTTCAGCTGAACAACTCTTACTAATGGACTGTAGTGCAAAAGTAATTGAGTACTATAAGAGACTGTGTATTGCAGGCCAAAAAAATAGGTCATTGTATGGAACCAGTCCCCATTTTCATAGTAACTTACAGCATAGCTCAAATGCAGTAGTGACAGTCTCTATCTCCTGCCAGGCAGTCTCCATTTCTGTAACGCTGAATGAGCCAAATTTCTTGCAACTTCCTTTGTTATTCCTTCTTGCAGAGGCTCATGGGATGGGATATTAAATAGAATTTGAATTATTCTTGGCTGAATTCCATTTGATATGAGATTAAATGCATCACAACTCTTATTTATAAGATACGATGCAGACATAAAACATACCCCTGGTTTGATTAAAGGACTAATCAGTAAATAATAATGAATAATAACAATAAATTATGATAAGGAGCACTAGCCTGAGAGTGGGGAGACCGGAGTTTAATTCCCTGCCACAGACTTCCTGTTTAATTTTGGATAAATCACTTAATCTCTCTGGGTCTTGGGTCCTCATCTGTGATATGGGAATAAAAGTACTTCCTAAATTAATTGTTTGTATCCAGCTCCAATGTAGAGGATGTGAGGGAGATTCCCATACATCAATTATTCTTTTTAGGTGACAAATCCAAGGAACTGTCCCAGTCTGAGGTTGTCATAAACAGATAGCTAAGGGTTAATGTTTCTTTTACCTGTAAAGGGTTAACAAAGAGAACCAAACACCTGACCAGAGGACCAATGAGGAAACAGGATTTTTTAAAAGCTCAGAGACGGAATGTTTGGGTCTGTGTCTTTTGTCTGGCTCTCAGCTATGAGAGAGGTCTTTCTATCTTCAAGCTTCTAATCTTCAGTTTCAAAGTTGTGAGTACAAAGGTAGAAAAAACAATAGGCTGTTATTGTTCTTTTTTGTATTTACATGTGTGTAGTTGCTGGAATGTTTAAATTGTATCTCTTTTTGAATAAGGCTGTTTATTCATATTTTTCTTTTAAGCAATAGCCCTGTGTATTGTCAACTTGATGCAGAGATCATGTTCATGTGTTTTTTCTTT
>NC_133774.1:18558920-18593715 GCF_003597395.2 Chelonoidis abingdonii
TTTTAGAAGCAATTGATAAATTAAACAGTAATAACAGTAATAAGTCAGCAGGACCAGATGGTTTTCACCCAAGAGTTTTGAAGGAACTGCAATATGAAATTGCAAAACTACTACCTGTGGTTTCACTTAAATCAGTTTCTGTACCAGCTGATTGAAGAGTAGCTAATATGATGTGAATTTTTTAAAAAGGCTCCAGAGGTGATTCTGGCAAGCACATGTCAGTAAGCCTATCTTCAGTACTAGGCAAATTAGTTTAAATAATATTAAAGAATAGAATTATCAGGCACATAGATGAACGGAATATGTTGGGGGAGAGTCCACAGGGCTTTTCTAAAGGGAAATCATGCCTCACTAATCTAGCAGAATTCTTTGAGGAGGTCAACGAGCATGTGGACAAGGATGATCCAGTGGATATAATGTACTTGGACTTTTTAGAAAGCCTTTGACAAGGTCCCTCACCAAAGGCTCTTAAGCAAAGTAAGCAGTTATGGGATAAGAGGGAAGGTCCTCTTATGGATCAGTAACTGGTTAAAAGACAGGAAACAAAGGATAGGAATAAATGGTCAGTTTTCAGAATGGAGAGAGGTAAATAGTGGTGTCCCCCAGGGATCTGTACTAGGACCAGTTATATTCAACGTATTCATAAAAGATACTGAAAAAGGGGTCAACAGTGAGATGGCAAAATTTACAGATGATACAAAATTACTTAGAATAACTAAGTCCAAAGCAGACTGTGAGGAGTTATAATGGAATCTCACAAAACTGAGTGACTGGGCAACAAAATGGCAGATGAAATTCAATGTTGATAAATGCAAAATAATGTACATTTGAATACGTAATCGAAGCTATACATTTAAAATGATGGGGGTCTAAATTAGCCGTTACCACTCAGGAAAGAGATCTTGGAGTCATTGTAGATAGTTCTCTGAAAACACTTGCTCAATGTGCAATGTCAGTCAAAAAAGCTAACAAAAACTTAGGAACTGTTAGGAAATTGATAGATAGTATGACAGTAAATATAAATATTATATAAATCTCTGGTATGAGTACAAATTGAATATTTTGTGCAATTCTAGTTGCCCCATCTCAAAAAAGATATATTAGAATTGGAAAATGTACAGAGAAGGGCTACAAAAATGATTAAGGTTTTGGAACAGCTTCCATTTGAGGAAAGATTAAAGATGACTGGGACTTTTCGGCTTGGAATAGAGAGACCACTAAGGGGAGATATGATAAAAGTCTATAAAATCATGACCAGTCTGGGGAAGTGAATAAGGAAGTGTTATTTACCCCTTCACATAACACAAGAACCAAGGGTCACTCAATGAAATGAATTGGCAGCAGGTTTAGAACAAACCAAAGGAAGTACTTGTTCACACGACGCACAATCAACCTGTGGAACTCATTGCAAGGGGATGTTGTGAAGGCCAAAAGTGTAACTGGGTTCAAAAAAGAATTGGATAAATCCATGGAGGATAGGTCTATCAATGGCTATTAGCCAAGATGCTACCCTCTCCTTTGGGTATATCTAAACCTCCATTTGCCAGAAGCTGGGATTGGATGACAGGATAGATCACTCAATAATTGCCCTGTTCTGTTTGTTCCCTCTGAAGCATTTGGCATTGACCTCTGTCAAAGACAGTATATAGGGCAAGATGGACCATTGGCCTGTATGGGCATTCTTATGTAAGGACAGAATCAAGCTGTTGGTGTTTAAGCCTGGGGCCTCCAGATTCACTGATAGATCATGCCTAATTGCTCCCTGCCATAATATTTGCCAGGGTTCAGTGTGCACTCCCTCTGAACTGGGTGAGCATGCAGATACTCCAGTGGAGCATAAACGTTCACATGCACTGGGACAGCATGGGCCTGAATGACCCCCTTTTAATGCTATCCCAGCTCTACTAACTGGTTGGGGCAGAACAGGGCTATGGGTTGTCCATACTAGGCTCTCATGATCCTTGTGTACAATGTCTGTGAAGGATGCTGAAGGGGCAGGGTGATTTATTTTTTGACCACTTCCCTTCTCCTTTAGGCATACTTGAGTGTTAGTACAGTATTTAGTTTGTAAAAGCAGCAGAGAATCCTGTGGCACCTTATAGACTAACAGACGTTTTGGAGGGCAGCCTGCGTCTGAAGAAGTGGGTATTCACCCACGAAAGCTCACGCTCCAAAACGTCTGTTAGTCTATAAGGTGCCACAGGATTCTCTGCTGCTTTTACAGATCCAGACTAACACGGCTACCCCTCTGATACTTGACAGTATTTAGTTTCTATTTCTTTTACTATGACAGTCTTTTCTTCTTCTTACCTTTTTTCTTCTCTCTTCATATATAGTGTGAATATGGCAAGTACAAGTGACAAATTGCATACAGATTGGGCAAAAATACAGGAAATGAATTTGTAATATTTGTATTGCTATTTTACCTCCTTCTGGCTAAGCAAAAATATCATCCAGTATACTTTCATAATCAATTTTTTTTCACTAAATATCACTAATAAAATCACATTGGACCATAATCTCACCTGGTGAAATTGACGTAGTTCCTCTGACTTCATTGAACCTTTTATATCAGCTGAGGATCTGCCCAATCAAACATAAAAACCAAAAAGTAACAGTAATAAATATGCGAATTGTGAAGTAATCAGTGTGTGCTAAAAGCTGTACTTCTCATGGCACAGAAAAAGTTTGTATAACACCCTGATGAGTGTTATTTTCAGAAGCCTGTAGTTGCATTCTTTTAAGTTAAAGTTGACATTCCTTTTCACATTCCAGTTAACCAGCAGTTGTTTTTTGGGTTTAAATGTCAGGTTTGATACCCTGAGATACAAGCATCCGACGAAGTGGGTATTCACCCACGAAAGCTCATGCTTCAATACGTCTGTTAGTCTATAAGGTGCCACAGGACTCTTTGCTACCCTGAGATAGCAGATCAAATCCTATTTCCAAATATCGATGGTGGGACTAGCATTCAATACCCAAAATGTCCAATTTGCTCAGCAATTAACAAAATGTATCCCTCTTATCCTAAAATTTATTATAGCCTTTATACTGCTGGCATAAGGAAGGGCTAAGGTCCTGATTCTGTGAAGTGCTGATCACCTTTGGGGAAACATTGAACACATTCGAGTCTTAATGACTTATATGGGAGATGAGAGCACAGTCATCAACTTCCAGGAGGCCCTCAGCACCTTGTGCAGGAGTTCCTACCATTTCTAAGTAGACTTCAGGGATTTGAGACCAGAGATTCTATTCTTCACTTTGCTTTTCAGAAAATTGCAGGTGATTTCCTCATCCTTCCTTTTTGTAACTGATTTTCTATTAAGATCTTTATGTACCATACTGCTACAGTCTCTGACCGTGCCCTGCACTCCCTGACTCAGGTAGAGCTTTCATTCAATTCTGCTGATGTTTCAAGAATAACTCATTTATAATTTGTATCTGCTTTTGAAGTGGACTTCCAAATGAAATACTGATGTGTAGACAATGCTGCCTTTTCAACTAGCATTTCTGTGGCTAAGCAGGAAAGAAAAGTTCAGATAGAGCTCTGGCCTTGCACTTGTAAGGTCTTAATGGGGCAGTATATTGAAGGTATTTGTTACCATACAGCATAGTACCTCCTCCTTGTGCTAGGCAATTTATGCATTAATAAGTTGAAGCAGCTAGGTGGCAGAGAGAGAGAGGCAGCTGGGCTGAGTCTAAAGCACCAAACTGCAAATTTAGAAACTACTGAAGATTTAAAAAAAAAAAGCAGTCCTGCTAGGAAATAGATGGTCAGAGGGTGAGGAAAGTCAGACAAATGAGGCTTGGATGAATGTAAAGAGCAAATTTTGGAGGGAAAAAAAAAAGCAGAAGCATGATTATGCAACGGTATTATACACATGTGTACTGAGAAACTGCGTGATTGCCAGTGCTGGTTGCCATTTGCCCACACAATCACGTTGTTTACATGTGCTAATACAGGTGGGCAAAGGTGCTCAAGCATCAAGCCTCCTGTTTTAAAATTCTGGTCTAAGGAAGATTTGAAAAAATAAATAGGTTTCCTTGCAACCTAGATTTTTGTGTCTATTTAAATATTTCATCTAAATAGTTTAAGATATGATTTGAAGTTATCATCAAAGAAAGGTGGAATACATTTCAGATTAAGATGAAATTTGGCAATTTCACATTCAGATGATAAGCATTTTCAAATTTAAAAAGTCACTAATCTAGCTGTATCCTTTTTAGTAGGGTTTCCATTAAAGTATGTGTTTCTGATACACTTCAATTATATCAAAAATTTGGCCAGGCAAAATTGAAGCAATAGAGAAATAGGTGAAATAACTAGGGCTGTCGATTAATCGCAGTTAACTAACGCAATTAACTCAAAAAATTAATTGTGATTTAAAATTTTAATTGTGATTAATCACAGTTTTAACCACACAGTTAAACAATAGAATACCAACTGAAATGTATTAAATAGTTTTGGATGATTTCCTACATTTTCAAATGTTTTGATTTAATTACAACATAGACTACAAGTGTACGATGCTCATTTTATATTATTTTTATTACAAATACTTGCATTTGTAGGAGGGGTGGATGGGGGCGGGATGGGCTAGAACAGGGTGGGGGTGGGGCTAGGGCGGGGATCCCTCGGTGCACTCCCTAATGAAATGTGCTGTGCATGCCTATGAAAATGAACATGCATCAGTCCACACTGCTTTGGATCATTATCTAGAAGAACTCATCATCAGCATGGATGTATTTCCTTGGAATGGTGGGTGAAGCATGAAGGGACATAGGAATCTTTAGCATCTTTAGTGATGCTGGCTATAACAGTGCCATACAAACACTTGGTCTCACTTTCAGTTGACATTGTAAACAAGAAGTGGGAAGCATTATCTCCTGCAATGTAAACAAACTTGTTTGTCTGAGTGATTGGCTGTACAAGAAGAACTGAGTGGACTTTCTAGGCTATAAGGTTTTACATGGTTTTATTTTTTAATGAAGTTATTTTTTGCACATAATTCTATATTAGTAAGTTCAACTTTCATGGTAAAGAGATTGCATTTCAGTATTTGTATTACGTGAATTGAAAAATACTATTTCTTTTGGGTTTTTTACAATGCAAATATTTGTAATAAAATATAAATATAAAGTGAGCAGTGTACACTTCATATTCTCTATTGTAAATGAAATAAAAATATTTGAAAATGTAGAAAACATCCAAAATATTTAAATAAATGGTTTTCTATAATTGTTTAACAGCGTGATTAATCGTGCAGTAAATCATAATAATTTTTTTTAATTGCTTGACAGCCCAAGAAATAACAGATCATAAAATTTCACTGTTTTTTTTTTTTTTTTTTAACAGAATCATTAAAATTTTCACTGTTGTTTTTTATTTTTTTACACTTAAAAACAACTGTCCTTGCTTCATTAATTACCTCCAGTTTAATATATGTCTTGATCTTAGAAAATGCAGTTAATAATGTCTTGATCTGAAAAAGGAGGATGCTGTTATCTGGAAACATTTTTTTAAGAATGGCTAAACAAGAAGTTAAATAGCCATTATTAAATTTAACATTGCCCCTAGATTCTGATGGAATAAAATATATTTAATTATCACTGTAATATAGGAATATATTAAACAGCTTCTTTCAAAATATATAAGAGAAATATGTATTGAATACTTCTGCCTTTTCTGCATCATGATGCATAATTTTATCATCCTTGGGTGTTATTTGGACCTGTAATAGTACTGGGCTTTAATTTATTCTTGATCTATTTAAAGAATTATTTCTTATTGCCCTTAACCTAACTGACTGGAAAAAAAAAAATCACTGATACCTTTGGGCTCGTTTTTGCATTTCCTAGCTTCTAGTTTGTATTCATTGCTATCAGCTTCCTCGCCTTTTAATTTGTTTTCTGTATATTAGTTTTTATTGCTGCCTTTATCTCCCCTCTTAATCAGGACTTTTTTAACCAAAGAAACCTTCTTTCATGGTAGCAGAATAGTGGGGTTTTCTGAGCATCTAATAAATGGCATTATTTAGTCACAATTCCTAAATGGCATTCACATTTTTATGTTCAAATATTGTCTCTTATTGAATTCTGTTCACAATTGTTTTTAGCTTTGGAAAATTGGCCTTTTTAAAGCAGCATGTCGACTTTTACTTCTGTATAGCTACTGTATATTTGTTACGCCTTCTAAGGTAGTGATCTTATAGGCCATTTTGATCATCTAATCCAACTTCCAGCATAATGCAGCTCATAGAATTTCACAAAGTAAATCCTGTCCTGTGTCTACTAACTTGTGGTTGGGCATGGCATGTGTACCTTGGAAGGCTGGGTATACAGTAGACATGGAGCAACAGATCATCCAGTGCATACAAATAAATAAAATTTCTAGCTATATCTTTGGTAAAACAGAGCCATTCCTTTGGACCTGATCCTGAGAGATGCTAAGTACTATGGCTTCTTGCTAACTTAAGTGAGATTTGCAGGTGTCCATGTCAGGTGATATGGAAGTATATGTAATGGTAGTTACAGTGTGTGGTGTGTGCATGTGTGTATTCAGAAATCATTTTAAATAGAGCTGGAACAGCCTTAAGACATCTCATCCCCATGGCATATCAGGAATTTCCACAGTTCTGTTCTCAAGTGTTTTATCTGTCCTGTAAACTAAAGTGCTATCTTAGTTAAACTTCTTGATGCTTGCTATTATATATATATATATATATATACAGTAAACAAATATAGGGATATCTGTCTGCCTTTGTCCAAACTTTTCACTTTGACTCTTTCCTGGTCACCCTTTCTGTCTATTTTTTGGCTGCCATACTACCAACTAAATTTGAAGCTGTGTCTCAACATCCCCCCAGTAAATTTGAGCCAAAGGAGCTTTTAGAATACTACCCTTTCTCCTAGCTTCCTTCTCAGCTCACACTTTCCGTTTCTGTACATGGTTCATAATGTCGATGACTTCCGAGATTTACTGGAGCTTCCCTTTTCCTCTCTCTCACCTCTCATATTTGTAAATCTGATTACCACCACTTTCAAGATACCATGACTACCTTGACTCCACCTTTTCTGACATCCTTATACATGCCTTTGTCTCTTTTTGCCTCAAGTGCAACTTTTTCTGTGGACTTCCCAAGACTCAGCTTTGACTCCAGTCTCTAAAGAATGCTTCTACAGCTATTCAAAAAGATAGCATCACCCCAGAATCAAACAGCTGCACTGGCTTCCATCCACAAACAGCTCCATCAGATCTCCATTTCATAGCCCTTTCTATAATTCTTTATTACCGTTTTTTTTTTCCTCTTCAGAGATAAGACTTGAAGACCTGAATTCCCTAGGTTCATTATTGATAGGCTGTTTTGATTCCATGTTCTGAACACAAAGAGCATTTTATGATAACACTCTCTTTTTCCTTCATAGATCCAGGTTTGCACAGACAGCAATTTTTCCTGCAGAGACCGTCAAATGTGGTAGCCCTTGAGGGAAGAGATGCTGTTCTTGAGTGTTGTGTTTCTGGGTTTCCCATACCCACTTTCACATGGATGCGAGGAGATGAAATTATTCCAGTCAGGTATTTCATACACGTGTCTGTTATGTAATGAAAGTTCATTTCCCAGAGTGAAGTACGGGTAAAACATTAACTACCATTTTAAGTGTTGTCAGTTTGGTTCAGCTTGGAGGAGATCAAGTTTTCATTCTAAGTAATAATAAGACTGGATGTGCGCATGAAACTCCTGTTTTCTTCATTTGCAGATGTGCATGCACATCTGAGGGTAGAATTTGGCCATAAATGTCTTCTTTTATGAAAAGGTATTTAAATCAGGTAGAGCAGCATCCAAAAGTTAATTATCACATTTAATAACAACATTATAAGATCAGAGCTAGCCAGTTCAGAAGGTTCTATGGAGTATCTTAAATCTTGAGTACTTTTCATTGGAGATGAATGTGAACATGGATTTTTTTTTTGTCAATGTTACAGATCCAAAAAATATTCATTACTGGCTGGCAGTAACTTACTTATTTCTAATGTGACTGATGACGATTCTGGGACGTACACTTGCATTGTCAGCTACAAGAATGAGAACAGTAGTGCCTCTGCAGAGCTCACAGTTATGGGTGAGTACAGATTTCCAGACTCTGTGCAAGAGGAGTCCTTTGCTTTTCCAAGAATGTTGATGATCATTAGCGTTTATATAACTCCTTCCTCTGCCGGTCTCCAGGTACTTATCTGTAAACTGGTGGGGTTCCCACCTTACTTTGAACAGGATTTTCACTGACCGACAGCGGTATACACACATAATCAATATACCTCATGGAAGAACATCTACCAGCAGAGTAAAGCTTCTTACAATAGCTCTGGTTTATAATCTAATTTCTAGTAGAATATTTGTTGGTGTCAAATCCCAACTTGCCCAATTCCGTTAACTGTTTTTTCTTGTGTATGGCACCACACATGGATACAATGGTGATCTGCAATCTTATTTTAGCAAGTTGTGCATAACTATAGTATTGCTTACTGAAATTGTTTTACTGTTTTCTGCTTATCTTATAACTCCATGGCCTTGCTTTAGCATCACATATTATGTGCCTATGTTCTTGCTTTTAGTGGAAACCATGAATAAGCAATGATGCAGTGAGGATTTCCTGTGGTACCTAGGGTGACCAGATAGAAAGTGTGAAAAATTGGGATAGGGAGTGAGGTGTAATAGGTCAATATAAGAAAACCGCCCAAATATCAGGACTGTCCCTATAAAATCAGGACATCTGGTCACCCTGATGTTACCTTCTACATAAAAATGTTTTCTCTTTTGTTTCAGATGGTAGGTTTACTGGCTAACTAACAAAATATGTTGCCTGACAAACATGAGGAAAGATGTCTTAGACATTTTGAAACAGGCTTTTTTTCCCTATTGTGTCAAATTTTAATAGAACCATAATTATATTAAATTCTGAGAGGTGGTTTTTTTTAATCGAACAATACCAAGCTACATTAGAATTATTCAATAAGATTTAAGAAACTACATAGATAATACTTTGTGAAACAATAGCATAATTTCAATGTGCTGTTCATTTTGCATTCTGGTTTTAAAGCTTATGCATAAAAATACTTCCATTAGAGAACAGAGCCCCAAGTTGGATTATAGGATATTCAATGCTTATATAACAATATCCTTTTATCAAGTCATAATGCAACATTATAGTAATTACACATGATGGAAACTTTCATTCTATTGCTTTAGGTACATTAATACAATACAATGTTTTATTGGCTACATTTTAAAAATTAAAATGATTTTATAATTGCAAAAGTTCACTTTAACTATTTATTGTAAACCTACGTTTCCAATCTGCAAAGAATCAAATGCAGAAATGGAAGATAACTTCTGGGATAAAATGCTTATTTAGCTTTGCTGAAAGATGCTCATTGGAAACCAACAATGAAATTATGCAGAACTGCAGCTATTTGGGGATTGAGAAACACCTATTGATTATGTGAATCTTATTTTTTTTTCTTGCATATAGTAGACTATAGGACCAAGGCTGAAATTTCAATGCTCTGTAGAGGATTTGGCTATCCAGTTTCCATGAAAATTAATAGAAATTTCACATCCAAATTCTTTCAGGACTTGAAAATCTCACCCCATATCTTTATTCTCTGTAATGCACTTAACTATGGCTTGACTATGACTCTATATAAATATATAATAATGTTATGCTAAAAATGCATTGTATTGAAATTTGTATTTATTTTCATGCTTATACAGAGAGATATGTGTAACGGAGTGTAATACAATTTTGGGGATAAACTTGGATTCAGATACTTCAGTGACAATGGTCATATACGAATGGCAGAAGAGAGGTTTCAAAAGGTGGCACTTGTTACTTATTGAGCACCACAGTTTCATTGGGACTGTACCAACATAAAGGATAGCACAATCACTGACACAATGAAAATGAAATCTAAATCTGACAAAGAAACATGCACGTGCATGCAAAATGAGTAATAAAAATACATAATACAAACATTGTGCATGCAAAACAAATCAATTGTATATACTAAGTAAAGTGGGTGTGGTTTTTTTGCATAAGTGTCTAGTCACATAAGCTAATGAAATATGGGTGTAAGTTTTGGAGCTACAATTTTGATAACCTTTAAAAGTTTGGTCATTTATTTTCATAAGCATGTAGAGTGGCAGATTTAAATTAACACCATGTATCAAATTGCTTAGCAACAGGTATTATGTTTGTATTGCTATAGTGAATATGTAAAAGATCCAACAAAAACTACACACCTATTAATGGAGGGCAATAGAAATCCCCATATATCCTTATTTTCATAAAAATTGGACATGTATATTTGTTAAATTCATCTCCATAAGTAGGAAACTCTCTGAGAAGTTTACTGGAGTTGCTCATATTATTAGCCTAATTTATTTCCTATTGGTAGGGTATAAATCTGTATATTTTCTTAAAAAAAAAATTGCGGTTATTTATCAAACAAAAACTGTGAATTGCAAATGCATATTTAGTTGTAAAGCATCCATTGTTTATTAGAAAGATAATTGCTTTCACACAGTTTGTGTGAGAGTATGTTCTGGAGAGAAGGGCAGGCAAAGCATTTTACATGTGTCAGCTAAAAAATTAAACACTCCAATAATTAAATCTTTCCTGAAGGCTACGTGAGTGGGCCAATACTACATCAAAGTTAGTTGCATCACATGATAGCGATAGCTTCATTATTTAAAAGATCAAAAGACTATCTGACAGGAAAACGAATGTCTTTCACTGGGAAGATCCTATGTATCATTTCTTTTGTGGATCTTAAAACAACCCCTCACCTGTACTGGCCATAATGCTGAAAATGCGGAGAGGAATGAAGTTGCTGGAAAGGCTAAATAATATTTGTTGCTAAATTTTGAACTTTGAATATTTCATGTACAAATCCTTTTTGGCAGGATGTTAGTCATGTCGTCTTGTGCAGTAGAAAGTTTAAAAGTCCAGTAAATATTACCTTCTCGCTTTATAAATCAGCTGCATGCTTGGCAATGATTTTAAAGGACTAGGCTAAGTAAAAACAAATGTTTAATGATGACAATCACTGGCAAGATGACTGCTATCATTAGGTTTGCTAATGAGTGTCCATTTATAGCTCCTTCTTTCTAGATCTTCTTAAGTTTTCAGAAGCATTCATCTTTTGGGGTTGGAATTTTTCCTGTTTGGTCTTTGGGAGGTGAATTTAAAGTTTGAACAAAATCTCTTTTGCCATTTCTGGAGGGAAGAGTGCTATA
Organism: Chelonoidis abingdonii; assembly: GCF_003597395.2. Lineage (NCBI taxonomy): Eukaryota > Metazoa > Chordata > Testudines > Testudinidae > Chelonoidis > Chelonoidis abingdonii. The sequence continues at coordinate 18,570,215 of NC_133774.1, forward strand.
ATCCAGTGCCTGAGATGCACTGGATTATAGCACTGATCAAGCAAAGATCTTTATTTCTGCATGGAATCCCATTGATTTCAGCACAGTGTTATGCTGGAGCAAGAGTCAGGATTTCCAGATCCAGTCGCTGGATTGGAGCTTAATTTTGCAAAACTGACTTTTGCAAGCATTGATTGTAATGAATGCATATCCCTGACAGTCTCTAAATTCTATCAATTCCAATGGCAAACATAATGTGACTGCCAGATTTCAAATAACATAGAGTTGGAATTGTGCCTGTCAAGTCCAAGAAGGTATACATGGCCTTTTGAGGATAAAGAAGATTTTTCATCAGATAAACAATTGCATATAAATGTGACACATTTTCAGGTTCATAATAAAATTGCACTTGGATCTCAAAGCTACTATTAATTGGGTTGAGATTACTGTACATAACATAATCATTGTTCTCTCTTTCTGTGATTTAAAGATCCTGTAAATGTCCCTTGAGAAGCAATACAGAAATGAATAGTTTCACAGCACTGCTAGGTCAGCAGACTGAGTTTGCATGGTTTCAGGTCACTGACTAGAGAGACTGCCAACAAAAGCAGAGGACTGGGTCCAAAAGGTGGTGTTGACAGAAAAACGTTGTTCCTAGCTTTTACAAAGCAAGTTATATGTAATCTATAAAGAGACAACTTAGAAAATGCTTGCAAACTGCAGCCAGGGAAACAAGCACCTTTTACGACTGCATTTTTAGGATCAACTGTTTTTTGCATCGGTTTTATTTTCCAGCAAGAAAGATGAGCCTCCGTGGTGTTATGAGCGAGGTTTCCAACAAGTCTAGTTTAGTTTGCCAAGACCAAGAGGTAGTGAGTATTGCAAAGGATGGTCAATCCAATCTTTCTTGTTTGGTTTTATTTCCATTCCACAACATCCATTGCCAGAATATATGTGCACAGATCAAATGAATGAAAAATGCTGACTGATGGAAGCCTGGAGCATGTTCCTGCATGTGAATAATTTAGGAACAGAGAAAATGCTAGGGGAAAAGCCCTATGTTGAAAAAACATTGTCTGACATGCCTAGGAACAAAAGCCAGACAATTATATATTAAGGCTACAGAAGCATCTTTTAAACTTTATCCTACTGGGCACAAATCTTGATTCAGTCTACTTTGGATATGAAAAATATGTCCAAGGATATACCATCTTACTAAACATCAATGGTAAAATAGTTCCCACATTGTAAAAGATCATTCACTGTTCTTAAATCCCTGACACAGAAACATTCTGATGTGGATCCTCAACTGGTAGAAATTGTAATAATTCCATTGAAGTTGCTGGAGTATAACAATTTACACCAGTTGAGGATCTGTCCTTCTTTAGCTATGCTTGATAGAGTGAGTTAAGGATCCCACATCAGTCTGTTCTGCTAATATCTTTGAATGTTCTGTGTGTGGCCAATAGCTAACTCCACAGCAGCTAGCTGAAGTAGATTGTTCAGTCAGCTGTTTTATTTTGAATATCAAACACAGTTGAAGCTGTTTACTTATTCTCTAACTGAATCTCTCTCTCTATCTGGAACATTGTATGTTTATATATATGATGGAAAGCTAAAGAGGAAACAGATAATCCAAAAGATTGTTCCAGGATGGATTATCTCAGGCAATTCTTAAAAAAACAAAACAAAACGAAAAAACACACTCAAAAAATACATCAAGTCACAAAAAGGCTGTAAAAACTCCCTTCAAGTCATTTTTACCATCACTATAAGATTAAGGTCCAAAAATAGAATATAAGATATCAGGTTTTTTATTTTTCATTTCTTCTATATATATCCAAAATGAATGCAGAATCAAACTAAGGACACAAGAGGATAACTCATCCACCCTGTCATTTCCTCTTACTGTTATTAGAGTCCCTCCTCTTTTGCTTCCCCATGCCCCAGCTTTTCAGACCGAAGAATGCTGCTGAGAGATCTGTCAGTTTCATCATGCTGCATTGTCCATTTTCTTTTCATTCTTTTTAGGATTTCTCTCTTGATGGCATTAATGGGAATTATGTGGTTAAATTCCATGGAACTTTGAAACTGTAAGGGTATGCTTTACATTGATGTCTTTTGTTTCCGGGTGTTTTCACAGTAATATTAACTATCAAAAATATGTTTGAGATTTGACATGAGGTAAAAATAATGTATAGCTTGGGCATTGGGAACATATTTTGCATTGTGGTGTTGGGGAATGGGATAGGCTGCCCATGCTCAAAGAAGTAGCAAGAGCTACAAACATAAAAAAGAATGGATGAATCTATGAGGACTGCTGGCACTTCAGTGGTGTATAAAATGCAGCTAGTCCTTCCAAAAGACAGGGGCGGAACTGGATGGATCAATAGTTCCTTTCATCTTTTGTTTTCTCTTATTTAGAAAATTTTTAAAATACATATTATGCGATCAATAGACTTTAAGGGCTCCGCAGGAGCAGTGATTTTCTATCCAATAAACACCCATTTGGACAATGTTCAGAATGAGTTTTATGCAATTGATTGAGAGGCTGTAATGTGTCCTTAGGAATCACTCCATCCACTGTTGCATCATGCTTATGGAAAAAATGGAAGGATTGTGATGATGTTGATCTAGATGCAGGTATTAAAAATTTTATGAAAAGCAATGCTATTGGGGATATATCCTGTATTTATCGTAAAATCTTATGAAGTCCTTTGCTAACATTTTTTTAAAGTAATTGAAAATTGCAGACTGTGTCATACAGAATATGTTATATTTGTTGACTCTGTTTTTATTAAGGCTGTGATGGAAGTTTTACCTTACCCCATAAGTTGGGTGCCTGCATGCAAGACAGATCACCTAGGGTGGAGAAATCTGAGTACCTGATAGGTTTTGATCATGAATAGACCTTCTTGTGATTTGCATCCCAGGTGAATTTTGCTTTTGGTGAAAAACAGAAATAAAAAGAGAGAGAAAAGCAGAAATGTGGGGAGAAATGGAGGGAATCTGAGATGTGATGAAGATTTGTCTGCTTAGAGTCTCTGGTTCAAGTTTGCCTCAAGGAAAGAAAACTTTATTGCTAGAATATAGAAGATATTGAAGGTAGCATTGAAACCAAGAGTTTAGTAGGATTGTAAAAAGAACAGACATTTTATATGGATAATGAAAACATCCAGAGTTGTTATAAACAAGGTTTTTAAAAATAGAGTTTTGGTAGAGATATCAATCCGTATGTTTACACGCATTAATCAACATCTAACTAATGAAGAGTATAGAAGAAACTTTCTCTTTTGAAGTGGTGTTCCATAACTTTACTTTGCTTTACTCTGAACCTGCTGTAAACTGGTCAATGTCAGAGATGGGATCCTGGATTAAGATGAGCACTGCTTGATCCAGTATAGCATTTTCTTTGTTGCTATGTTTCTTGCTTTCTTGAACTTGTTGGTGTAGATATGAGCAGTTAGGTCTGCAGCAGCATGATGGAAAATTATGCTAGTGTCTTGCCTTTAATGGGCTTTCACAAGAATGAATTGAAAATGAACCCAGATCAAGAATGTCTTGGATGGTGTTTGGAAATCTAAGAATAGGCACCTAATTTACATTGAATTTCAGTGGGAGCTGAGCCCCTAACTCATTCAGACACCTCTGAAAATGTAGTCCTTGTCAATACATCTGTCGGCTAGCATCTTACAGACGTACGGGCCACACCTCTTTTGTGCTGCTTATTTATGAGAAAGGCTTAAAGAAAACTCCGCTTGTTGCCAGTTTCTGCTAATATGCATATTCATGTTCAACCCCACAGCGGAATATGTATGTAGGAAGGAGCTATTTGTTGTTGGTGCTCTCTCAAATGACCTAGGGGAAATTGTTGGAGACACTGAATTTGAGGATGATTTCCCCAGATCTTTGTTGTGGCAATGGAAATGCATCAGTCCATGGGAAAACCTGTTTGAATCCATCTGCACAGGAAGATCAGTATTGGCATGATGCCTTTGCTACTTCTATGCATAACTCTCTAATTTAGGAAATACATCATTTTGTAGATCTGGCTGTAGTGATCAGTCAGATACTCCATAACAATCAGAATGGAAATTGCTCAGATTGAGCCTTATAAAAAGATTCAACTGTACTGCATAATAAGAAGTGAGATCTATTCTGCGTAAAGGACAGATTATCACAATACCAGTTAGTAATCTGTTGTTCTGTATAGATAGTTTAATGATCTACTGCACATAAGTCCTCAAACCTGCAGAACAACAACTATACTGGTAACTAGAATGCTCTGTTTTCATTTATATCTCAATGTTCTGTAGTGACACCTATACACTTCCCTCTTATGGGCTACACTAATGATTCCTCTGTTATAGGCAAACCAGCAAGTGCCAATTCATACTGCTCTGCCACAGCAGCTTGCTGTCACCCATGCAAACAGTTACTGGATGCTTTGCTGCTCTAGTCAACCACTTATGGCATCTGTATTGTGCAGCTGCCTATGCGTTCTGCTTGAGACACTGTCAAAGATAATCACTTTTTAGGCTTTGGGTAAAATTTTCTGAACCAACTAAGTGATTTACGAAACCAAGGGCCATTTTCAAAAGGGACTCAGGGCTGGTGTACAAAGGTGCTTAAAGATGCAGATAGGTACCTATTGGGATTTTCAAAAGGTTAGGCACCTAACTCTCTCAGGCTTAAAGTTAATCTTCTGTAAATCCTACGAGGCACCTATTTGTATCTTTAGGCACATAAATACCTGTGTAAATCTGGCTTTTAGACACTTAGGAACCTTATTCTAATTGAAAGTCAATGGGTGTTAGATTCCTAGGCACTTAAGTCACTTTTGAAAATGATACAGTGGGAGATTTTCAAAGGCACAAAAGGAGAATGGCTGCCTAACTCCACATGACTTTCTGTGAGAGAAAGGAGTCTAACTGCTCCTTGTGCCTTTGAAAATCTCTCCCTTAGGTTCTTAAGTTACTTAATTGTTCTTCAAAATGTTACCTTCATCTAATATTTAAGGCCATGCCTTAGGTCCTTGTTGGAAAACTAAGCTGTAGACTGTTAGACTGTACTTTTTTTTTTTTTGGGTACTACACCTGTACCCCAATATAATGTGACCTGATATAATACAAATTCTGATATAATGCGGTAAAGCAGTGCTCCAGGGGGGCGGAGCAGCGCACTCCCATGGATCAAAGCACATTTGATATAACGTGGTTTCACCTATAATGTGATAAGATTTTTTGGCTCTCGAGGACAGCATTATATCACCGTAGAGATGTACGTTGATGTTTGGCTCGTGAGGGTCAAAATTTAGGGTCTTATTCTGACACCACTAGAGTCAAGGTGGACTTTCCCCACTATTTTAGAGGCAGGATTGGGCCATGTACGAACACGGCAGGCACATAGCTTCATTTGCTGTCCCTCCCACTCATGCTCACCACCCTGGTGTCCCTGACTATGCATGCAGATGTACACTTCTCTCTTTTATTTTAATCTCTCATTCTTCAGAAGCACTAATATTATTCATCAATTTTTCAGTGTAGTATAATTAAAAAGCAAAAACAGTTATTAAATTCCAATTTAAATATTTGTCTTCTCCCCTCCCCCCTGCTGAGAAATAAGCAACAGGAGAGAGGAACATACAAACAAACAAAAATCTTGCATTCATGTAATGCTGTTGCTTAGCAACTACACCATCTTGACTCAGACTGATTTTCAAAACTGGTTTGTATGCTGTTTCATAACTAATTTGCCCATACAAATGGTTGTCTGCTCTCAGACGCGGGTCTTGTGGTTGAGGACACATTTTTGAAAATCAAGCCAAAATGTCAATTCATTAAACTCCAAGATCTTCTACATTGCTCCAGTTTAGGGTTGTGACTGCATGATGGATTTTGCTAAGTTTTATTGTTGCTGCTTCTGACTCAGAATAGTTATGAGTAGGTAAAGCATGTGTTGACATCCATGGTAAAAGAGAATAAAATGTAATAAATTCTAATAGAACACAGTATAGTTGTTAGCAAACTACCTAATAAATTAAAACTAATTGTTACCACTGTGTTATATATGTTGATTCTGTGCCTTCTTGGCAGTCCTAGCACTATTCTACATTGTGCAGGAGAAAACGTCAGTTTTAATGGCACCCCAATTTTCTTTCTTCCTCCAGTAATTAATCTGGTATTTATAACTCACTCCTCTGTGTTCTTCAAAAGGTCAGAAAAGAAAACAATTTCATGATTTGAGCCTGGATCTTGCAATTCATTGCATGTTGGCAAAACAGACTCTGCTTGTGAGGCAAATTACAGGAAATGGGTTTAAATTACTGGATTATGTTTTCCTATGGTGAATTATTATTGACAAGACCTTATCAGTGAGACTATAAATACCTATTGTTTTTCAAAAGAAGAAGGATAATTTTGTGGTTAAGGCTGTGGACTGGCAAGACCTACATTTTCTGAATGACTCTGCAAATTAGCGGAATGTACAGTTCATCATGCCTGAGACATCAGTCCCTGAACAATACTGTGGCAGATTCCCAGCAGATGTAATTCAAGACAACTTTGACCCTAAGTGCCTAACTTTCTCCAGCTTTAATATGGGAAGAGTAATGTCTGTCTGTCTCATTGTTTCGAAGATTAATCACTACAGGTGTCTTTGAAAACTCATAGCCCTTTAAAATTTCTCCTAACCCAGAGGAAAGGAGTGTAATTTATGGGAATTTAGGCTATGTCTAACCTTATGGTAATGTGTAGAGTACGTATTCTGCATGCACTCCAGCAAAAGGTGTGTGTGTGTGTGTGTGTGTGTGTGTGTGTATATATATATATATATATATGTAGCAGTGTAGATGGTGAAACACTACTTAGGTGACTTGAATAAAGACATGTCAGAATTGTACGGTATGTGCCCTACTCATCTCTCTATACCCAGTCAGTACCTGCCACATCTATGCTGCTATTCCCTATTTGTGACTGAAATAAGTAACATTTTTTTTATTTTTGCATAAAAGCAAACTCATTAAATATAGTTGTAACCCGCTTTCCCCCCCACCCCCCCAAAAAATCAGTTCAGGAAAATTGAAATTACTTTTCATTTTACACTGACAGAGTGGGTGTATTTGGTTTAGTTTTTGCTTTTTTTAAGAGATATTGGCATCAACTGCTGCCAAACTGATTCACTGAATAACCAAAAAAAAAAAGCCCCCAACAAATAAATAAATCTTGAAAGAAAACATCTTCATTCTGCTTATAGTGAATTCCACACTCCCATTACAGCAAGCCCCCCATAACAGGAGGTTATGGGACCAGATTTTCAAAAGAGCTTAGGGTCATATTTTCAAGTGCTCAGTACCCACATCAGGGCTGATTTTTAGAAAGAGTTCATTCCCCTTGAGACACCTGAATAAGGGCTAGCTTTTCAAAAGAACTCAGACACTGAGATTTGGGTACTGAACCTTCCTGAGAGTTCTAAGCCTTAAAGGTAATTTCAAAAATACACAGAGAACGGCTCTTAAAAATTGCATTGCATGTACTGGGTTTGTATCACCCAGCACCTTCTTCTTTGACTGTTGGATAATAAAGCTAGAAACCTCCGTGTCATAGTACTGTCTCGTCATTAATGTATTATGAATGTTAACAGATTATTTATTTATTTGGGGTAGCATCACCGGTGTGCTAGGCACATTCCAAAGATAGAAGACGACACGCTAGGAAAACACAAAATGAAAGGGCACTGTCCCTATAAAGCTGACTGGTTTTGTGGAGTAAAAGTGACAGATCACCCTGCCACACACGCAGAGACACTCCAAACAGCTTGTAAAAAAACAAACAAAACCAGGAGTGATTATAGTGCTGAAGTCCTAAGAGAAGTAGGCCTTTTTCAGCCCAAAGCTTTCCTATGGATCAGCTGTCTCATTTTTCTGGTAGGAGTTTTTTTCCTGATTCATACCTTGACCTTAATATGTTCAAATTTCCTGTTGGATTTTCACCATCTTGTTTTGTTACTTAGCAGCATGGACAGAAGTACTTGTAGCTGAGTGCTTCTGAGCATGATCTTTTGACTTTTAAGCTATAAGTTCAAGACTGCATAAATATATACCATAATGGGATAAGTGGTTTCTTGTTTCTGTCAAAGTGTTTTGCACTACAGTTCTGGGTGAACATTTATTGAAGCGCTCAGGAGCACTTTCGGCAGCAAAGAGCTTAACAAAAATATCTTAGGCTGGTACATTTATAAACCTGTAAAATGTTGTCTAGTTTCATTATTATCATTTGAAAAAAATCGAATTGATAATATATTGGGTTTGATTGTTGTTTTTTTGTTAGTTGAGGAAAATTTTAGGATGTGGAATTCTGTCTCTGAAATGGACCATCTAAAGCACCACATTTGGTGTGTACAGTTTCATAGACTACAGGAAAACGAGAAGTATGACACTTAAAAGATTTTGTGGAACGCCTGACTATTCCATTATTATAACTTGACATTCCTGACAGTGTTCATTGGATCAGTCTCTACCCTATTGCCTTAAAGTTCCAGTTTGATTCAACCTCCGACAAGAGTGATTGAACCTCAGCTTGATTAATGGTTTTAGTAGATCCTAAGTGAAGTGAATGGTGAGCTCCACTCAATCAGATATGGATTATACAGTAGTCCACATAAAATGAGCACGTCTAACACAAATCAGTACAGCTGCTAACCTTCAATTTAAAAAAAAAAGCTCAGGCACATATTTCAGATATGCCTGAGGGGAATACTTAATTGTATCTATGTGATGGATACATCATTGTTCATATAAACCGCATAAGTAAATCTACATGAATCCCAAATGATTGCTAAATCAATGTGGATTTTTGGATGAGGTGCACTACTTTTTTCTCCCACCTAAAATAGAAGCTGGAAAGTAAAGTAAAAATCTTCCTAGTAAATGTATTTAAATGTATGATAATTATACAGTCAGCAGTAACCCATCCTTGCTTTGACTTTTTCCATAATTACATATTACAGTATAAATTCCTTGTAAGAATGGTCTGTGTAAGCTGTGAAAGCTGCTGGAGTCCCTGAAATTCTCTATCATAGATTCATAGAATCATAGAATATCAGGGTTGGAAGGGACCTCAGAAGGTCATCTAATCCACAGATTGCATATGGCACAAGCAGTAGCAATACATGCTTTAATATTGTCAAATTAGTCTTCATAATGCTCAAAACAATCCCGAAGTGAAGTGAGAGTTTGCCTGCATTAAAAAAAAATAAAAAGCACAGTCTGATCAGTCAGAAACCAATTTTTAAATATGCAGCATTTTAGAATGCTCCAAATATCTTTAGTTGTATGTAGCTGGGAAATACCAATATAGTTAGGATTTACTTTCTGGTTCCCTTTTAAGTCTATTATAAGCATATTAGTTAAGCCTGGCATGGGGTTTGTGAACAACATTTTATTTCAGTTTATCTAATTAAACCATAGCTGTAGGCCAATTAGACTTAAGCAAGAGTGTTTTAACCATCTTTTATTTATAAGAAGAAATCATAAAATGAGGTCTCTTTTTCTCAGATAAAGGAGAGAGCTGCTGTTTATGCATAGATATTAAAACTCAGTGAGAAAATTAGCAGACTAGTCGGACAACTCTAGCTAGAACAGACTGCAGCATGCCTGCTCTCTCTGAACTTCAGCTAGGCTATAGAAGGGAAAGTCACATGCAGCTTCCTGTTATCTTAACCTTCAGCAGTAAGGTTCCCCCCTTGCCAATATTATCATTTTTACACTGATGGTTTCATTGAAAGGATGAGAAGAATGAGTGGAGCAATTTTTAATGAACTCTTTTTTTTTTTTTCTTTTTTTCTTTTTCTTTTTTTAAGTGGGAGAGGAAATAGTCTTGATAAAGTGGTGGGAAGTAACACAAGATTATTTCTAAATTATAAGCAACAAGATACATTTCTCTAAAGGAGACATCTGGGAAAAAAGATATATTATGCAACTATTTATGAGGTCTAAACATTCTAAAATATCCAGAAAAAAGAGTGCACAGTCCCAGAAATGCAGTATATTTTGTGCTGACAATATACACTTATTGTTTTCATGTTCCTATTTACTATCAGTGTTCCTGCAATAATGGATGCATCTCCCATAGTTGGGTTGTTTGATAGGGTTTTTTTTAAGAATCATACTACAAACTCTATGAAGTATGGATAGACATACAAGCTTGTACACAAGAACCTTTCAGAGCCTTCAACCATCCCTCTAACCAAGAGTGAATCTTGGTTCAGGTTTTGAAAAGCCCTCTCCCCATAACCACAAAGTTCACCTGTTCTTTTTACTTTAGTTCACTTCCTTGTTCTGACTGCTAACCCTATCTGACTCCATATCTATCCCCTCCTCCCTATCATCCAGTTGAGTCCAAACCAATCCCTCCCTTTTCCCATAGACAGAAGATACTAATGGATCTGTTCTCTGACTTGTTTTTCATCTGACCAAACCTCTCTCTTTTTCACTGCTCTTTTCACTGCTGCTCTTTTTCCTTCCCTGCAGTTCCCCCCATACAATATGCCTAAAACTTCTATGAATTTCTCTGTTCCAACATTAATGTTTGCTTCAAAGTTATGGGAGTTCTACCCACCCCAAGTATGCACAGCATGCTTTGAACTCTAGAGAATGCAATACTGAGCTCATGAATTTTAGTAAAAGCATTTTTTCATGGCTTGTAGTAGCTACCTGTTAGCCAACTTGACAAGGAAGTTTGCTGGACTTTCTTTCATCTGGTTTAATGAAAACAAAAACAACCACCTCCAAACCCAAAAGATCCTAATATCACTAACTCTTATTTTTCTCATAACAGTTTCAGAGCTAATGGTTAATTTCCTTTGTTTCATCCCATATATTTATTATTGTATTTTAGAAGCAGTCAAGTTAGATATCTTCTCATGTTTGCAATTTCAGAGGTTAAGCACAGCAATGAAAGGAAAAACTCTTTGTTCACAGTTTGTGTGGATTTGCTCACTTTGAACTTTAGATTCAAATGAACTTAAAGCAAACTTGTCAAAACTGTCTCAATTCACTGGTTTTGTTGTGAAATTAAAGTAGCTCACGTTTGTTTGCAAAGTTTGTCATGAGATTGGGCTAGGAATCAAATTTGTAAAGAAACTCGTGTGATTTGGGGTTGTCTAATGAGTTTCACAAAACTATAAATGTTATTAGTCACGTTGGAGCAAAAAGTCCATTTTTCTGAAAATAAGCTTGGGTTCTTTAATGACTTTGGTGGTCAAATCCCTGATTATTTTTGCAGCGGCAGCTTCTCTTTTGGTGAGGGTTTCCTGAATGTAGTTAAAGTCCACAAATGTATAGTTCATTAGTTGTTACAGGGGAACATTTTACTAATTTAGGGGTATGTGTGTATATATTGTTTCAAAAAGAGTCAATCTTTGAGACTGCTACTTGAGTGACTTAGCATGGGAGTGAATTGAAGTATCTATTTTGGCCATTATCTAGAAACACTGAATTTGAAAAGTATGTCTATTGATAGTGCATACATTTTTGATATTTACAAAGCAAAGTGTTACATATAATTAAACTAGATTGCAAAGTGCTGTTGAACTGCATATAGTACCTTTAGAATTAGAGTTTCAAATATTTTGCAAATGGCTTTTGATTTTATTGGTTCCTGAGGCTGAGATTCATCTTTGTTCACTCCATGTTAATTTTTAACATTTTTACAAATATATTATTTGTCTCATTGTCAGAGTCTTTAATTCACAATTATTTGCAGCATGGCAGTTTTTCTCAGTCATCTGTTTATGCCAGCACACTAGCAATTGATAAATATGTACTTTAAACTGAATGGGTAGCTAATCATTTTCATTTTTTATTTTTTTTTGGAATGGTTGGGAGTGGGGGAAAGCTTTTAAATCTGCAATTTTTGCTACCAGACTGAATTCAATAATTTGTCCTTACAACACCTTTGTGACACTAGCATCCTAACCACTAAGCTATCTATCCGCTCAGGGCAAGAAACCTGTCTTTGAGGATTTTAGTACTGTTTGTGAGGGATTCAGGGCCAGGCACCAGTGGAGGAGCATGTGCCTGGGGCAGCATATGCTAAGGGGCGGCATTCTGTCCACCCTTCGGGCTGCACAGTCCGAGTGGGTGTTTTTTTTTGGTTGAGGCAGCAAAAATGGTAGAACCAGCCCTGGAGGGATTAATGTTAGATTCTTGTAATGTGACTGGCTGAAATTCCTCTCTGGTTGTGTAACAGAAGCTTGGAATTAAACTCTTGTCAAATTGGTGCTTTCCCAGAAATGTTGCACAATTCATAGATTTTGGGTGGGCTATAAAAATATCTTTTAAATCTGCTTTTTTTAATGGCAGGAATCTCCAAGCACCAGAATATTAAGATTGGTTGCCTTTTGGATCTACCTCACTCCCTACGTTTCTTCCCAATATAGAGTCTTATCGCAAGTAGCTTATCTCAGCACGTATGAATTAAGCGCCACATGGCAATGAATGTGGAGACCAGAAATTGTTCTTCAATTCAGTCCAGTAGCAAAACCTACAGATTTAAAAGCTTTCTCACCCCTTCTTTCCCCACAGCCACTCCAAAAAAGTTTATCCCAAACCATTTTTCTCTGACATTTTCTAATTTCCCATAAATAATGTCTGTAGAAAGAGGCAGAATAGAAAATTTACTCCTCTGTCTAAAGGGGTCATCTGAAATGTTCCATACAAATGTGGTCTATTCTTCAGTGCAGCATTCTTTCCTACGTGAGTGTGTTACAGTCTCTGCAGTATACTCCAGCACAATTTTATACAACTTGTCTTAAAATGAAGAGCATATTCCTGATAATTCATGGTTTAAACAATCCCTGACCAGTAACTCATTAACAAGTGTTTAACAGGGGGAACTTGTCAAGGCCGCCCAAAGGATTCAGGGGGCCTGGGGCAAAGCAATTTCAGGGGCCCCTTCCATGAGAAAAAGTTGCAATACCATAGAATACAATATTCTCATGGGGGCCCCTGCAGGGCCCGAGGTCTGGGGCAAATTGCCCCACTTGCCCCCCCCCCCCCGGGCAGCCGTGGAACTTGTCCTCTCCTCTTGCCTCTGAGGATAAAAGGGATTTTTTTTTTAAAATGTGAATGCTGGATACAGTAATTTCACACATAGAATCTTCTTTCATCCTAAAACCTGGCTCCCTCACTCTGGTTATATGGGCCCATATTTAAAAGGACATTTATTTCTCTGTGAAGGTATCATGAAAAATCTAATTCAGTATTGTGCTTCATAAAAATGGTACCTAATGCAAAAGAGTGTGGGATATTTTTTGTGGGAGTGGAAAAGATACAAGTTTTCTTTTGACTTTCTTTATCCTGTGCGAACTCTACAAAACACAGCACAGTGTGCACAAGAGTTTCATATACTGTATATGAAGGCAAATTATTTTGTTCTATTTAGTAAATAAATTAATCATATCATGCAAAGTTGCCCTGACCTCTGAATTAATATGGCAAATTTTTGCTTGATCTTCCAATGTATTTTTGAATGGATTTAGAAGATAGAAACGAGATGGAGAAATTCTCATCTCTCATTAATGTATATATTCCTCATGGCATGCTATAACTCACTAATACTGTGTTGGAAAACAGCCTCAAATTCTTTGTTTTACAGTTGTTATTTGGTATCAGCTTAGAGCTATTTGAAGTGATTCTGCTTGAATTTTTTTCAATGAAAATTGTAGTTTCATCAAAATTAAAGTGTTTCGCAAAACATTTGATTTAGGCAAACATTTTAATTTTTTTCACAATAGAGAACTCAAAATGAAACAGAATGACCTTTTAGACTTCAAAATGACACATTTGTTTAATTTTGGCTTTCAGAAAACAAAATGAAATGAAAATTCAAAGGGAACCAAACATATCAATAAGAAATTAAATACACATATTTTTCCTTTCAAATATTTTCATCAAAAAATCAAAATATTCTGCAAAAAAAAATGTAGAAATTATTCACAGAGATAAAATGGGATAAAATGAAGAGATGTAGCATCCTTACAACAAGAGGGTTAGAATTTCTTTTTAGAGTATAATCCGTGAGAAGTCTTCCTAAAACAAAAATCAAGTGGCTTTAGCAGTAGTAGAGAGAAGAGAGTGAATTACTCATATAATTAGAAATAGAACCATTCATCTTTAATCTTTCACCTTCAGCTATGATCTCCCTTAGTTAAAAATTAAGGGGGTTAGTGGAAAATAAACATTATTACTAACTATAGTGTCAGGTGCCCATATGTGAAATGATTTTTGTGGTTTTGCAGAGAACCGAAGTCTGCATTACAAAAATTAACAACCACAATTGGCATTGATCTCCTTTCCTTTCAGTAATGTAAGCCTAAATGCAAGAACTGAATTTACATGGAGACTGAACTACCCTTTCAGATTGTCTCTTTATATTATGGGATACCATGTGGAAGTCACTGTTGCTGTGTATGTTGTGTATAGAAGAAATGCAAGAACTGAATTTACATGGAGACTGAACTACCCTTTCAGATTGTCTCTTTATATTATGGGATACCATGAGGAAGTCACTGTTGCTGTGTATGTTGTATATAGAAGACTTCATCTGGCACCTTTTAGAAACACTAAAATTCACACTTGGTGGGGAGATTTGACTTGAGCATCTGATTATAAAAAACATCTCATTTTGAACCTTAATATGTTATCAATGCTATATTTAGTCAGTGGCATGTCACTAATTTTTTTCCAAAGAAATTCCTGCAATATGCTAATATGGTTTCTACTTAGAAAAACAATTTCCAACAGGAGACTTGATGGTTATTAGTGGCGCAGACTCAAGTCTTTTTTCATTCTTCCTTTTCATTTTCATAAGCACTATTTCATTTACCCAGAGTTCTCCATTTAAGAGCTTTCACATTCTGACTGATTAGTCATCTTATCAAATCTTATTGGTTTGTGACTCCCATGCTACTAAATGAGAATTATTAACTGGATTTAGGAATAGCTGGCTCGGCACAATTTGAATTGTGGCCTGTTTAACAAGTGATGTCTAATTTCCCATGATTCCTAGTAAAATAGAATGGCTACAGAACGGCGGTGTGAGTGACTTTTGTGACTGTAGAAAATAGAGTATTCCAAGGAGAACATCTTCAATAGATCATCCATATGCTTCGGGTCAAATCCTGCTTGCCACATGCAATCAGACCTCCCATTGAAATCCGTGGACGTTTTGCTTGAGTAAGGACAGCAATTGAACCTTTATTTCCAAGAGATCACATATAAAATTATGAATACTCCTAAATACATACTATAGTATAACATTTGGGCAAGGGCTATCATGGTTAAAAGAATAAAGTTCTCCTTCAGTGGAGTCCAAAATCTTCCACTTGGTTGCCTTTTGCCCCTTTTTCCTAAATCACGGTTTTCTCTCTCCTTTTTCCTAAAGCACGCACAGTATTACATCTGTCACTGGTGCTGCTAGATCTAGTTTAGATCAGAAACTATAGTTATTCAGTGTTTGTAGTTAAGTCTGCATTGTATCTTTGCTGCACCACATTATTTTCAAATGCATCATTGAATACAATTCTGAACATCTCTTTGGTTATATATCTTCTTTATGTGAGGCAGCAGACTATTGAATGTGTTGCATCTGCATTCATAATAAAAAAGAAAAGAAAAGGAATAGTTCAGCCGGTGGGAATAGAAGGATGTTCAATCAGGGCAATGTTAACTGCACTGGATTGTACTTGTGCACTTGGGTAAATTGCTGTCCACCTTTCCTGTCCATACCCATTGATTCTACCACTCGCAGCAATATTTTCAATACTTCTTAAGTTCATGATATTAATCATCTAGTACCAGGGGAACATAGTTTAAAATGTTACAGGCTAGGTGCTGTACTTGGCTAGTGCTCTCTCACTGAAATAGTGGGTGTCAGTTCCTGAAACCAAAAGCAACACAAATGCTCTCTTTGCCAGCTGGGGTAGGGTTCTATGGGGCTGGGAGCAGTGGAGACGTCCTCAGGGTCGGGGGAGATGAGATCACCTCCAGGAGCAACTACAGAAGCAATCCATGTGCTCCCTCTGCTTCCTCCTTCTCCTCCCTCTTGCCTTCAGCATGGTGGGCTGCTTGGCATGCGTTGGGCCACACTGCTTTTGACTGTTATTGAGCAGAACCCATCATCAGCACAGACGCGTGTCCCCTGGAATGATGGTTGAAACATGAAGGGACGTACGAATCTTTAGCACATCTGGCACATCTGTTTGATGCTAGCTACAACAGTGCTATGAGAATGCCTATTCTTACTTTCAGGTGACCTTGTAAACAAGAAGCAGTCAGTGTTATAGTCTGCAAATGCAAACGAACTTGTTTGTCTGAGGATTGGCTGAACAAGAAGTAGGACTGGCTCTAAAATTTTAAATTGTTTTATTTTTGAATGCAGGTTTTTTTGTACATAATGCTTCATTAGGAAGTTCAACTTTCATGATAAAGAGATTGCACTCCAGTACTTGTATTAGGTGAATCGAAAAATACATTTTTTTACAGTGCAAATACTTGTAATCAATAAATAAAACGTGATCACTGTACACTTTGTATTCTGTGTTGTAATTGAAATCAATATATTTGAAAATGTAGAAAAGATCCACAAATATTTAAATAAATGGTATTCTATTATTTAACAGTGTGATTAATCGCGCAATTAAAAATATTTTTAAATCACTTGAGAGCCCTATTTTACATTTGAAGCTATGTCTCTGAGATATTTTGATATTTTGAATTAAGGGCATATTGAGCTATGGAAGGCCTTTACAACTCTGTACTCTGTTGGTCTCAGCTTTTCATTGCTACTCACCGAAATGGTTTTGTTGCCTCAGGAAACAAACAGAAAGGACTTCCACCAGTCAGTTCTCATTTTATTTGAAACATTTTTTTTTCTAAGCAGAACACATGCCTCTGTCTGAATGAGCTGTTAAGTTCTGCACCATTCTGAAGATTGTACCTAGAGCTTATTACACAAAAAAAATGGTTGCATAATTCACAAATCAAAGTTGTTTTAATTCATTTCCAAGAAGTCATGAACACTTTGGATCAAACTGTGCTCATAATTCCATCAGAGTAAATCTAGAGTGACTCCAGCAAAGCTGATGGAATTGCTATATTTTTACTTTAGGATAACTGAGGGGAGAATGTATCCCTTTCACTGGTAATGATCAGGAAAATCTTTAGAAACCAGATATGATGTCAGCATTTTCAGAAACTGAATTTGAAGAATTGATACAAATACCACAGTATTTTGTGTTCTCTGCCTTTTGAGATGGTTCAAATTCTCCAGGCTTTAAAAGAAAATTAAAACTAATCAGCAAGATCTTTACATTTTAAAAAGAAAATTGACCTTTTGTAATATCATACTTAAGTTATAGTGCCACACAAATTATTTGTTTACTTATTACAGTACTAGAAAATAATGCTTTTGTAATAAAAAAACAATTTACAAAAGTTATTTTACTTTCCTCAGGGGAATTTTATCACACTTTTGGTTGAAGCTTAATGGGTAGAAATGTTTGGCAGATCTTTTTCTTCACCCTATCTCATACCTTGGAAAGGACTCTGAACTAGCAGTTGCATGGGGTATGTGATAGCCAATAGGTCTCTTTTTGTGATGTGTGTCAAAATTTAGTATGACAATGACATGCATGCAGAATTGCTTGACTCTTACCACACCAATAGGACTGTCCTGCTTTTATGAGGCCCTGGTGCTACTGCTTCTTTTTGTATTGCTTTGGTTAGAATTTGGGGCAGCTGTTTTGTATAATAAGGAAGAGGGAAAACAGGTTGCAAGTCCCTATGTGCTATAGTAGCTAAAAAAAAAAAAAAAAAAAAGGCTTACTGAAGTCTTAAATTGTCATCCCCAAGAAACAGGAAGTATTTCAATGAGAAGGAGAAGGTTGATATTTGTCAGACGTTGTGTTTATATTTTTAATGTTATCTCATTTTTTTCCCTCGATTCATAAGAGATTGTAGAGCATGCAATGCCATTGCAAGTGGTATGTGTGAGGCAGTATATACTACTCTTACGAGTAGTGTGTGTGTGTGTGTGTGTGTGCGCGCGTATACACGTGCATACATACATTACTTATTACAGTTCATACAAAGAAAGATCCCCAACCTCCTCCTCTCCTGATTTTTGGATATCTACATAAAACACAAATATTTCAAAAAACAAACCCCAAAAGGCAGAAGCCCTAACTAGCTGACTTTGACTGTCCTTCTATCAAAATGCGTATCATCCAAGTTCCACTTTGTCTTCTGCATGAAGTGAAATCTAAAATGTGTTATATGAGAACAGATATAAAGATAAAGGAAGATCGTGCAACACAACTGATGGCTAATTAGGTACAATTGCTTATATAATCTTAATTGTGTGCACAAATTAGGTGCACAGCTGTACAGACATTTTGAGCTTCCATCTGGCCTAGTAATCGGCACCGCATTTTATGCATTTGGATTTGTAAAATGATAAAAAGGAGGTGTGCACACAAAGATTCTGGGAGCCCTGTAATTGCTTAAGCAGACACACAAATAATGCTTGTAGTAAGAGGAGGCCCTAAGATATAAACCTTGGTATCAGGGGCCTGGTATGAGGCCTAAGGCCTGAACTAAAGTAATGGTCAAGACTTTGCTAACATAAAGCAAAGTTAAGCTGTGAGCCAGAGGCAGGCCCTGCTCAAAGAAGCTGGCAAGGAAAGGGAAAAGAGACATACCTAAAAGGCACTGAACACTAGATATTAGAACATTCACATACTTGCACATTCCACACAGATAACAAGGAACAGGCTGACCCATCCCAATGACAGGGCCAAAAAGATAATATGATGGATAGAGTAGTTTTGTTCCAACCAACATGTACAAGGTGAGAGGCATCACCTTACTGCATGGAGGGGTTGTACCTTGCTACGTAGAGGGGTTGCACCTCAATACGTCAGGAGTGATGTGTAACTTGTTTGTACTGTGTATAAGAATGCATCCCTGGGGCGGTGTCTTGGTCCAGCCGAGGGGGCAGTGGAAAGTCCTGCCACTGAGTGAGCTCAGTCCATTGTCAAGGAGCACATATGTACTGGCTGCCCGCACCTTAGCAGCACCTTGGACTTTGTTTGCCAGGCAGCTGGTGACTGTGTTTCTCTTTGACAATAAACCTGGCCGATGTGCCTTCGTATCTTACTAGACTCTGTGGTCATTGGGGGTTCTCTTCGGGTCTGCTGTGTCAGCTATCTGCAGAGCTGGGGCAGCACACAAGAGGGAACACACGCACACAGCCGAGTGATATCAACATTGAACAGAGCAGAGCACCACACCGGTAGCATCTGACAACAATGCTATACTCAGAAGCCCTACCTTAAACAAAATCCAACCACAGTCAAATCAGAGAAATCACAGCAGAAGACAATACTTCATTTCATCTCTATCTACTACCCTGTTGTTATACTGTTTCCCCCAAACAACCAAAGAACTCAGATGGCCTTGCAGAATGTCAATTATCTTTAAAATGCTCTGAGTGATCAGCACCTTGTAGATTATATCAGATAGAGAAAGATTTCACATTTTTTTCTCTGTAAATGAAAATACTTTATGACCTACAGGAATGTATACTAATGTCTGCATTGCCTTAATAAAGTAGGGAGAAATACTACTGTGAATATGAAAGCCAATGCTGCCTTTGAATGTGATGTGGTATAGAGATGGTGTAGGTAGTTATTTTTGGTTTGCTGTCAAAAAAGGACTTAGCAAGTGGGGTCATGCAGGGGTCTGTCTTGGATCAGGTGCTATTCAATATGCTCATTAATGACTTGAAGTGGAGAGTATAATTATAGAATTTGCAGATGACAACAAGATGGGAGGAGTCCGGAGGCACCTTAAGGACTAACAGGTTTATTTGGGCATAAGCTTTCATTGGTAAAAAAAACCCTTCTTCAGATCCATGCATCTGAATAGCACCTGATCCATGCATCTGAATAAGTGGGGTTTTTACCCATGAAAGCTTATGCCCAAATAAACCTGTTAGTCTTTAAGGTGCCACCAGACTCCTCATTGATTTGTGGATACAGACTAACATAGCTCCCCTCTGGTACTTGGTACCAGGCTTGGAGTGGTTGCAATCACTTTGAAGAACAGGATTAGAGTTCAAAATGACCTTGACAAATTGACGAATTTGAAATCAACAAAATTAAATTCAATAAAGATAAGTACAAAGAACTATACTTAGGAAGGAAAAATCAAATGCACATTTAAAAATGGAGTATACCTGACTTGGCAGTGATACTGCAGAAGATGATCTGGAGGTCATAGTGGATTACCAATTGAATGAGTCAATAATGTGATGCAGTTGCAAAAAAAGGTGTATATCATTTTGGGGTATATTAAGAGGTGTGTTGAATTTAAGACACAAGACAGGAGGTACTTGGTCAGTTTTGCTCAGCTTTGGTGGGCCTCAACTGGAGTCTTTTGTCCAGTTTTGAGAACAACATTGTAAAAAGATATGAACAAATTAGAGAGTCTAAAGGAGAGCGACACAAATAAGAAGTTTAGAAAACATGACCTGTAAAGAATGTTGACAAACTGGGCATACTTAATCTTGAGAAGAGAAGGCTGAGAGGTGACATAACAGTCTTCAAATGTGTTAAAAAGTTTTTGTTATAAAGAGGGAGCTGATCAATTATTCTCCATGGCCACTGAGGGTAGAATAAGAAATGTTTGGCTTAGTTTGCAGCAAGAGAGATTTAGGTTTGATATTAGAAAGTTTTTCCTAACTATAAAGATAGATGAGGCACTGGACTATGTTACCTATGGAGACTTTTATCCCCTTCATTGTGAACTTTAAGAATAAGTTAAACAAACATTTGCTGGGGATGGTGTAGCTATACTTAATTGTCCCTTAGTGCAAGGGAGTAGACTAGATGACCTCTTAAGATCCCTTCCAGACCTACATTTCTTAAAACACTAAATTGGGGGGAAAGGAGAGGAAGAAAAAAGAAATATAGAAGAGAGATACAGCCAAAAAGACAGCTGCCTCCCTCACGATAGTTTTAAACTATCTGGGGTGCTTTCATTCTTGGTATCAAAATGTCTCAAACCTGATTATATGTTGATGGGCCTCTCTTTCTGAATAATGCATTGCTGGACATCAAGCTTCCCATGGCTTTTGGAATGAAGCTTTTACAGTCATCTGGCTCTTGCTACCATGGAAAGCTATGGAAAAAAAGCACCTGTTGAAACTGATATTTGCGAATAACATTTCAACAGGTGAACAAATTCATTCAGTTGGAAACTTTGTCTTTCCCTTTTCAGATATTGATTTTTCAGAACTCACTGTGTGGAAAGACGTAAGTATAATTTACTAAAATGAAACTGTACTCAGTAAGTCAAAAGTAAATGGATACCTAGCCCAGTCAGGAGAGAGAAGTCTGATGACTCCCGTATATAACGGATGAAGTCAACAACTCATTGCATTGAGAAGCAGATTAAACTCTTGCACATCTGGTTGAGTGGAGCTGACTACGTCTTTCATGAGTTCTCCAACAAAGTGAAACTAGATTGTGCAAGGCAGAGCAGAAACATTTCTCAGTCACACTTCAAAAAGAGACTGGGTCCCACATATTGCTTGTCCGAAAATGTCTCAGAGAACTCTACGCTTGATTTTCAGAAGGCTTCCCCATCTCAGCATGCCATTTAGGAAAGCAACAGCCTGTAAATAATCAAGTGAGATTGACAGTAACCACTGGGCTTGCATTGAAAAAGTGTTTGTAGGATTAGGGAAAGGCTTAAATGTAATCAAACAAACAAAACAGGAAGGGGTGTGTGTGGAGGTAGGGGGAATGCCCTTCTTCAGATTTATAAGGAGGTGTTTTTAACTGAAAATACCTACTTCGTGGAAGTTGTCACAGTGGATGACATTCATCCAAATAGTATTATTGTATCATGGTCTGTTTGTTTTCCCCTTCAGAGAGAGAGGGTTTTTTGGCTGTCCAACCTCAAGTTATTTCCCTGGTTGTTCTATCTTAGCTTATTTCCCTAGACACATGCAGCACTTTTCTTTTTTGAACTGGAGACAGTGACAAGAAGTTGGGACAAGATCATGAGAAAATGTTCCCAAGACTGTGAAATTAGTCATGTCATAGAAAATTGTGACAAAAAGCTATTCTTAATGAGGATTATGCTGAGCGAGTAGACAATATAATAACTTATCTATTGCAGATGTTCACACATTTCACTAATCATCTCAATTAACTAAGTAAATTGTAGAGATTTAGGAAAACTTTTGAGATTATATTTTTATTGTGATAACATCTAGGACAGAACCCCATTGTGTTAATTAGTGTATAAACACACAGCAACAAAAAAAGAGTCTGAAAGAGCTCAAACAGTTTACAAGCCAAAAGATGCAGTAGGTTTGGTAACATTAAAACATTTGAAAAGAAGGTTTTCAAAAAGACACAAAGAGGAGAGACCTGAAGATTGCAGTAGATTGTCCTTGAGCAGATATGTTGGAAACTCTAGTAATTTAAGAGGCAAGCCTGATAATTATCATGGAGTATGCTCACAGGCATCTTTTTGAAGTTGCTGCATGTTCTTAGGAATGTGGTATTGGTTCATAAATTTTACAGACGTTATCCACCCTGTGTTACCAGAACAGACTTAATAAAAACCTGTTTCAGGAGTCATGTTTATCAATTTTTCTCTCATTTTAAGGTCCATAGAATATGGATTTTGGTTCCTCAGTATATTGACCTAACTAGTAGTGACTGGGAATAAATCACTGAATTTCAGAAATGAAAATCAATAACTTGAAGAAACTTAAGTTTAAAATCTTGTGTGTCACAATCAAACTGAAACAGATCAAGATGAACTCCTGGAAAGCAAAATAGACCTGTGAGAAATGTTCTCACCTCTTGGGTAAAAGCTTGTGTTTTTTCTGCTTTCACAATATGTTTAACTTTTTTTTATTGTTGCATATCAATAGTGTGTGCAGGGGGAGGAGGCTGGAAACCATAAGTTGTTTTTATGGATGAAATATTTGCCATTTTGTTGCCCTTTGAGGATAATTTGTTTTTAAATAAACAAACTACGGTGTTGCAATTTCACCACAGACCAAAGTGGCAAATGTGCATGCCCATACTCTTCCTCTCCCTCCCCAAATAGTTAAAGTTGGGTTCCTCTTATAAATTTTGGCGTGCCTTTATAAACTCAGTCTGTTCCTTCATTACCCCATGTTTTGAAGAAGTTTAGCTCTGGTCTGACTACTGTGATGGGGCAAGGCCAGATGGCTACAGTAAAGTACTGAGAAACAGGTATGTTAGCCCCAGGTTAAACAAATCCCTAGTTCCCTGGTAACCAAATGGCAGTTGCTCCAGGTTAATCAAGGCACCTGGAACCAATTAAGATCTTTCTAGAAGGCAGTAGAGATAGCTACTTTAATTAGAACACCCGCAGCCAATCAAGGCAGGCTAATCAGGGCACCTGGGTTTAAAAA
>NC_133774.1:18593891-18619424 GCF_003597395.2 Chelonoidis abingdonii
CTGTGATCCACAGGGCCCTGGGCTGGAACCCGGAGTAGAGGGCGGGCCTGGTTTCCCCCCAAACCTCCCAACTCCTGATCAGACACAGGAGGAGCTGACTCAGACTGTGGGTTCCACAAGAAGGGAAGATCACTGAGGTGAACAAATCCGCCAATAAGCGCAGGACCTACAAAGGTGGAGGAGGAACTTGGTCACACTACCAAGACAGTTGTTCAAAAGTGATAAGCTACTGACAAGACCATTTCATGTATCTATTTAAAAATGTCAAACTGTGATTCAAGGGCTGTATAAAATTCAAGAGAAGTTCAGCAGTAGAAGGATCTATTGACACCAGCCCCACAACTAATTTCTAAATAAAATATTTGAGATTTTTTATGCCAATCTTCAAAAGGTCCATCTTGACTGTTGAGATTATTTTCGTTGAAAAATATTGTGTGAATTAATGTTCAAAAAATCCCTCTCAATTTGAGATAGATTGAGAATATGATTTATGTATTGCTTTTGTTTTATTTCCTCTCTTAATTTATACATAAAGAATGCTGGTGATCTAATGTACCTTTTCCTTGACTGAGAATGCAGATGAATATTTCCTTCCAAATTTGTTTCTAATAATACTTTCTAGAATGGTTGGTTGGGAAGGGGCACCAGGAGATCTACAGATGCTCCTCATCCCAATGGATGGGAGGTGAAAGTACCCCCTCAATTATGAGCTCTATTTTCTCTGGTTTGGCATTTCAGAGCCTGAATCCCCAGCGGAAATCAGGTTTCCCAGTTGGCAGTGTAGCCTGCTGCTGGCATGACTGGGCTGGGTATAGTTCTTTGTTGTTGTTTTTCTTGGCATTAGCCCAGGGGAGAGCTAGTGATAGGGCAACAGTATTTATATTTATAGCAGGTGTCATGCAAATAAATACTATGAAAATGAGTAAAAAGCTCCATATCCATGAAATGCACAAATGGCTCCTTTGCCATAAGTGTCTTGGGAGAAAAAGAACATGCACTTTCAAAGAGTGATGATCTTGTGGTTAAGGCACAAAACTGGGACTCAAAATTCCTATACCTGGCTCTACTGTAGATTTCTGGGAGGAGACTTAATTTCTGTGTTCCAAAACTATTGTCTTCTGTAAATCAGTGCAGCTTGACTGAATACAGCAAAAGCTACCCTGGTTTCATACCACCTGAGAATCTAGCCTTCTGTATCTTCACCTACACATTGGGAAGAGTAACATTTCCTTGTCTCCACAAGAGTGTTCTGAGGATTAATTCATTAACTTTTGTCAAATTCTCAGATATCACATTGATGAACACAATGGGAACACAAATTCAAAACACCCACCTCACTATGTTGCTATATACATTTAAAAAAGAATAACTGAAAATGTTGATCCACATATCTCTGCCCTTTGTTCTATTTCAGTTTTCCTATGATGATTGATTGCAGATATAGGGCGACCACATACAGACTACAGAACTGGAGTTTTAAATAAATGGCTTTTTTATAGAAGATGGTGATAATTAACCCTGGCCTGGATTCAGCAAAGAGTTTTTAAGCATTTACTTAAGTCCTTGTCTTTGACTTCAGGAGGAGTGAATTGATTAAATGGGGTCTATGAGCTTAACAGTAGTTACACTAACAATGAAAGGTTCAGGAGTGTGGATTTTGGAATTGAGTCAGATTAGTTCAACTTCCAGAGAAGCAAAGCAGTCCCTCTATGTTTGGAATTCCATGTTGTCCGCCCTCTTCTGTCATTAAATATTCTCTGCTAATCTGTCTGCTATATGTTCCCCTTGCTCGGTACATGAAGCTCCTTTCATGGATCTCCTTAAAAATAAAATTCACTGATTGCTATTAAAGACTCAGTGTTGGTTTACAATTACTATACACTTACCAATGGATATCTCCTGTTCCAATTATAGGGGAAACTTTGGTATCTCAGGTTTCAGAGTAGCAGCTGTGTTAGTTTGTATCCGCAAAAAGAACAGGAGTACTTGTGGCACCTTAGAGACTAACAAATTTATTTGAGCATAAGCTTTCGTGGGCTACAGCCCACTTCTTCGGATGCATGGAATGGAACATATATTCAGGAGATATATATACACATACAGAGAGTATGAAACTCCCACCTTTTCATGCTTTCTGTATGTGTATATATATCCTCAATATATGTTCCATTCCATGCATCCGAAGAAGTGGGCTGTAGCCCACGAAAGCTCGTGCTCAAATAAATTTGTTAGTCTCTAAGGTGCCACAAGTGCTCCTGTTCTTTTTGGTATCTCAAACACCACTGTGTGGTAACTTTATAAATGGTTTTAATTATTTCAGCTTTAAACATTTCTGAGTTTTTCAGTTTTGATTTTACAGTGTCATTTGAGATAACACATTTCTACAGTCTCTATAAATAGTATAGACTTCATGTCAATGAGTATGTTCAGCTATGATCCACAAATGTGTGTGTTTGTATGTAGAGGGAGAGAGCAAGAATGAAGGCTGTTCTATGGTGATTAAATAAATTAATGTTTCTATGAGGAGTTCCTGCCTCATTTGGATCTCATTGTTTCTCAGTGTCCATGAAGCCCTGTGTATAATTACATAGTTGTCATCTTGGGTGCCTTATTGATTTCTCTTTTTGTGTGCAGGTGGGGTTTAGTGGTATCTAACTGCTTGCTTCTGGCTGCTTATTACAATTCTCTTTCCTGAAACATTTAATGAATTATACAGATGTTTTGGCTTTACTGTGGGAACGGGGTATGCTTTGTCAGGTCAAAAAGAGGGATCAATATGCCTCAGCTTCAGAATTCAGATATTTTTTTTTTTAAAGATGGCTGCTTTAGTGTCCAGCAAAACTACAGTCCCAACCATGATTTCCAAACTTGTCTGCTCAAATGAAGTAATAGGACACTTTTCTAGTTGTGTGATTTCAGAGGAAGTAGCAGTGGGTTGATGGGCTCTTCTGACAAATCTTTCCATCTACACTGTTGCATTGATCTTCCTCCAATGTACGTGTGTTGCTTCTTGCATCTATAAATTTCCTTACTCTTCCTTTCCTTACATGATTGCTCCATGTGTTTTTCATTTTAATTAGTTTGAACCCAGTTATCCCCATGCTGAACTCAATGACAAACTCAATGGGGGTAGGAACAGGCCTTCTGTCTATACCTGCTCCTTCCTATTGACTTTTCTTCGAGCTTTTTTCAGCTACTTAGTGTCATTTCCTTCTTTAGCCCTGAAAACTCTGAGAAGAGCTCATTCCACTTAATGTTTCTTTCTCCCTCTAGCAGACCCTGCACTGCACTTGTGCACTCCGTTTCCAGCTGGCATCAACATCTCCACTGCAGTTGCCATGGTGTCCCTCGTTGGAAGATCAGCCAGGGCTTTGTCAGCCACACCATATGCATTATGTTTTTAAGTGGCTATTTTTATAAAAGGCCATGAGCCCGTTAGTTGATTGGTTTTGTTATCTCCATGCTGAGATATTGTCAGAACAGTAGATGAAAGCATATTCAAAGCGGAAATGAATAAATATTTGTAACACAGACATTTCCCATTTCCTTTTCTTAAAACTTCCAAAAATCTGTAGATACTGTAAGGTCAGCTGTACTCTACAGAGATCTTCCAAAGACTTCTCAAGCCCTCAGACCTGTCCATGGTAGAATTCAGTGGCATGAGATCTGCTGGAGCTAACGCATACAAAATGTTAATGGAATGGAAAAGAAATGACAAATATACATTTGAAGAGGCATTAGAGTGATCAAATGTAATGATTGTTTCCCAGAGTGTCTGTGAATTAGGCCAGTAGGGAAGTTTGACAGTGTCGAATGGTCACAGTGTGTTGGATACTCAAACATTCAGTTAAAAGATTGCAAAAGTATACTCATCTTTATATCAGAACTGATGTGCACTGTCAGAGTGTCATACAAAAAATTTTTTTTAAAGTGGAATGAAAGAGGAAGTGAGAGGAGAGGCATTCACATTTCATGATGTATGTCAAGACCCACAAATACTCCTTTAGATTTTTTTTATGCAACTGGTCAGGGATTGTGAAGAGGAAAAGCCCCGTATCCAAAGTGTTGGCAGGATGTGGAATACCAGTGTTGGTGCTCCACGCTTACTACAACTGCCATGTGTTATAAAGAGCTTTGAAATGTAGAGCACGGTGCGTGGGTTATTATTTTGTGTAAGTTCGCGTGGCAAATTAGTTCATTTACCAGAACATTCTTGGACTATAGTGGAATTTTGTGCAGTGCATCCGTGTAGTCAATTCCCATTCTGTGTATGGGTGGATTTTAATCCTCACCTTGGGACTCTATTTCTACAGAGTTTCCTATTCTTTGGTATTCAGGAGTTTTGGAGACCACTGCATCTCTTGTTCATGGCTGCCTCCCCCTGCACAGGAGAACTTGGTATTTTCTTTGTTTCTTGTGTGCCAGCAAAAGTGTGTGTGTGTGTGTGGGGGGGGGGGAAGAGTCAAGATTTGTCCACACAAGAATTTACTGACAGCAGTATGGTGGACAGGAGTTAATTCTGAATCCTCACTTTGGATTTCAGCCCTTCCTGGAGTTAGCTGAATAGATTTCCTTTAAGTCTCTATAATTAAAAATACACCTATCAGGACTGCTTCATACAACATACTTCTAAATGTGAGAGTGACATTTACCTTCTGAGTCATTAGCTCAGCATCACAGAACTCAGAGAAGAGGGGAAAGAAAACGATGAAGTTAGAGTCCATTTCCCTGCTAATGCAGAATTGTTAATTACTGGTTGAAAACAATTTGATAAAGATTAGTTATAGATCCTGGCTCGTGAAAAGGTTTTGAGAATGTTGAAGATGCAGAGCACAACCCTAAGTGTGTTAATTTTGTTATGACTTTTTTATAGGTATAAAAAAGAGCAATTGCCGTAAGTAATTGTTGAAGGAGTGGTGTGTGCATATTTGTATGGAGTTCTGACAGTGCTTATCCACAATGCATAGTTCTTCAGATACTGCTTTTATGGGAAAGTTTATAGCAATGACATAACTGTCTAACACACAGAATGCCATTAAAAATATAGATTTCAAACAGTCTGAAAGGAATCTTATTGCAGCATCTGTAGTTGGTTTTATTAAGAGCAGTTTAAATTCCCCAGCCTGGAGCAGTTTGGAATTAGAGATGGGCTGCAGAAATTTACATTTTAATTGAGGTGGAAGACAAAATAGGGCATGGCACAGCATTCACACTTTACAAGGAAAAATAAATAAGATATGTATCAGCTGGGATAAAAGAAATGACTGTTCTTTTTTCATTGCCTCCTGTGCTTTATTTTCTAACATTGCAATGAGCAGTACTAGGCAAATTTTTTTGTTCACCATCAAATTGCAACAACCAAAAGCTACTGTGTTTCAGCAGGTTGTTTAATTAAAATCTGCATTAAGACACATAAGAATGTTTTTTGAGGAAAAACAACACAAAGGATCTCACATAAAAGTGGTGTGTGGGTGGGTGTGTGTGTGTGTGTGTGTGTAATGCACTGCTCTATTTGAAAGCAAATTACTAGAAATAGCATCTTGTCCAGACCCACACAATCTGGGCAAGCTGTCTGCAAGTATAATGGGCCAAATTCTTCTTACCTAATCAAAAACCATTCTGACTTCAATGCAGGTTTTGCCCGAGTAAGGACTTCTGGATTTCAACTTTAATGAGGATGTTTTAAGTAATAATTCAATGTGGAATGGAGTAAGGGTCTATACTGCTCAGATTGTTTTAGAAAGGACTGGCATGGTCAGGGTCAAATCCTGCTTGCATTATCTCAGTAGATGCTTTGAATTTAAAATAATTATTCATCTCATGACCAGAGTGACTTAGTGTTTTTGTTGTTTTATTGTAATCTTTGAGGAATGTGTTCATACATTGTAAGGCCAGAAAGGACCATTGTGGTGATCTAGTCTGAGCTCCTGCGTAACACAGGACATAGAATTTACCCCAAATCATTCCTAGAGCAGATCTTTCAGAAGAACATCCAGTCTTCATTTAAACATGGTCAGTGATGGAGAATCCTCCATGGTCCTTGGTAAATTGTTGCACTGGTAAATTACTTTTACAGTTAAAAGTGTACATTTTATTCCCAGTCTCAATTGTGCAGATAATAGAACAGAGTTCACTTAAACAGCTAAACTTCTGGATACTTATCCCATGGTTCACCCATTGCTAATTATGAACAATGACCTTAAAGATCCATCATGATCTTTTTAATATAAAACAACAAAATGTTTAGAATATTGTTCAAAAATAAGTATTTTACAGATTTGAAACAATACTTTAGTACCAGCTGTCAATACAGTATCTGCTATTTTAGGTTCTTGGATTCTAATAGTATCGCGTACACCTGGTAGCAATTGCTGTGGTGAAGATTTCTGTAGTATGTGTTTGATGCTTCCTGTTTAAAGTGATATGTATCCTAAATAAGTATTAAGGTCTTGTGATTTGAACCAAAAAATATTCTAATTGAATGATGCTTAATTAAATGTCATTTGCTCTGGGGATGGGATTCCTGGTTTCTTCTCTGAAATAGAAGATCCCTGATCAGCAATAGCTCTGTTGGTACTGTGCTGCTAAGGAGGTGGAAGATAGATCTTTGCACCCACATCTGTGGCCTCAGCAGCTCCTCCAAAGTTTGGGAGATGAACTCTTTGTCATTTCCACAGGGGACAAGGGAGGTAAATCCTGCCCACCGATTCAAGAATTCGGAGTTAACTCTCAGTAAAACCAGAGAGTTTCTTATTCCCTGTACATACGTTATTGTCCTGTAGAGGAACATGGCACCTAAACACAGAGCTACATAAGAACGGCCATACTGGGTCAGACCAAAGGTCCATTTAGCCCAATATCTGTCTACCGACAGTGGCCAATGCCAGGTGCCCCAGAGGGAGTGAAGCTAACAGGCAATGATCAAGTAATCTCTCCCGTGCAATCCACTCTCCATCCTCTGAATGAACAAGGGCTAGGACACCATTCTTTACCAATCCTGGCTAATAGCCATTTATATAAGGGCATTAATATATTCTCATCTTATTCTCCATCCCTTTTTAAATGTTCCTAACAAGCCTGTTTCTTTTTGATCGCCTCTAGCACAACATTGCTGTCATCTTCAAAACTATCACGATGACTACCAAGACTTTTTCCTGATTAGTTACTAAATGTAGCCCCATCCATTTGTATGTAAGTGGTTATTTTTTCAATGTGCATTACTTTACATCTATCCCATTAAATTTTCATTGCCACTTGTTGCCCAATTCATTAGTTTTGTGAGAAACTTTTTGGTATGTTCTCACAATCTGCTTGGTCATAACATCTTGAGTAGGTTAGTATCTAATCTGCAAACTTGCCACCTTATGTTTACCCCGCTTCTCCAGATCATTATGATAAAATGAATAGTAGATTGTATAGACTGACCCTTGCGGGACACCACTAATGTTCCCTTCTCCATTCTGAAATTACCATTAATTCACCCTTGGTTCCCTGTCTTTTAACCAGTTCTCAATCCATGAAAGGCACCTCCCTTTATCCCACTGACAGCTTAATTTACGTAAGAGCCTTTTGTGAGGGACCTTGTCAATAGGCTGTTCTGGAATCTCTAAGTGCCTATTTACACTGGATCCCCCTGTCCACATGTGTTGTGACCCCTTCAAAGAGACTCTAATATAGATTAGTATAGACTGATTTGCGCCTTTATAAAACCATGCTGAACTGCCATCCGTTTGTTGTTATCTGATGTGTGCTGACAATTGTATCTTAGAGCTATGCTTGAACTAATTTGCCTGTACGGAACGTTAATCTTACTAGTCTGTAAATGGCTGGGATCACCTCTAACACCTTTTAAATATTGGCGTTACATTAAGCTAACTTCAGTCCAGTTGGGTACCGAAGCCAATTAAAGGACAGATACAACTTAGTTAATAGTTCCGGCACTTCACATCGAGTTCTTTCTCCAGACTCTTGGTGAATGCCATCAGTCCCAGTGACTTCTTAGATGTTGATTGTATTCAAGTTATTAGGTCAGTCGATTTTAAGTGTGTGTATCAGTATTCCAAAACTCCTCTTGACATTTCAAGTCTTGTGACAGTTCTCAGATTGTCACCTACAAAAGCCAGCTCAGGTTTGGGATCTCCTAATATCCTCAGCGTGAAGACTGAAGCAAAGAATCCATTTAGTTTCTCCGCAATGACTTTATCGTCTTTAAGTGCTCCTTTTGTATTTTGATCGTCAAGGGCCCCACTGGTGTTTTAGCAGGTCTCCTGCTTCTGATGTACTTAAAAAATATTTTATTACCTGGAGTTTTTGGCTAGGTTCTTCAAACTCCTCATTGGCTTTCTATTAGCTCTTGCACTTAATTGGCGGTTTTATGCTCTTTCTATTTGCCTCACTAGGATTTGATTCCACTTTTAACAGGAAGTTTTTTATTCTCACTGCTTCTTTTACCTGGTGTTAACCACGTGGCTCTTTTTTAGTTCTTTTGCTGTGTTTCTAATTTGGGGTATACATTGAAGTTGAGCCTCTATTATGGTGTCTTTAAAAAGAGCCCATGCAGCTTGCAGGGATTTCACTTTAGTCACTGTACTTTTAACTTTTTTAACTAACCCCTCTTTTTGTATAATTCCCTCTTTGAGATTAAATGCACAGTGTTGGGCTGTTGAGATGTTCTTCCACCACAAGGATGTTAAATTTGTTATTTATGGTCACTATTGCAGGCGGTCCTGCTAATGTTACCTCTTGAGCAGCTCCTGCGCTCCACTCGGATAAATCTAGAGTTACCTCGCCCCTTGTGGGTTCCGTACCAACTGCTCTAGAAGCAGTCATTAAAGTTCGGGACATTTTATCTCTGAATTTCATCCTGAATGAAAACGTTCCCAGTCAATAATGGGGATAATTGAAATCCCACTAATTAGGAGTTTTATTTTGATAGCCTCTCTGATTTCCCTTAGCTTCATCATCACTCATTACTGTCCTGGTCAGAGTGGTCAATAATAGATCCCTAATGTATATTTTATTAGAGCGTGACATTTCTATCATAGAGATTCTATGGAACAGATGTCGCTTAAGATTTTTACTTCTTGAATCTACATTTTCTTTCACATATAGTGCCACTCGTCCCCTGCGCTACCTGTTCTTGTCCTTCCGATATTTTTGTACCCGGAATGATTGTGTCCCATCGATTGCTCTCGCCCACCAGGTTCTGTGTTGTCCTATTATAATCAATATCGTCCATTATCACAAGGCACTCTAGTTCACCCTCTTATTATTTAGACTTCTAGCATTTGGTAGAAGATTTTAAAACTTGTCCCTTTATTGTCTGCCTTCTGATGTGCCAGAATTCTTTTTTATGTGACTGTTTATAATGATCTGGCCTACATATCTCTTCCATCCCTCTGCTCCTGACTGCTACCTGAGTTCTCTATCTCAGTCAGATTCTCCCCTAAGAGAAGTCTGTGTCCGATCCACATACTCCTCTGCAGCAGTCGGCTTTCCCCCATCTCCTAGTTTAAAAACTGCTCTACAACCTGTAGACTACCCAATAAATGCTGTGTTAGTCACTTCACTGAGATATTGAATGTCAGAAACTGGTGGTCAGGTTGAAAAAAAAATAGCATGAACAGACCGGAGGAACCCAACGTAAACACACCCTATATTTTCAACTGACTTTCTTTTTTTCTTCCCAGCAGAGAGAGGAAGTGTGTGAATGAAAATGTGTTGTCATTCTGAATTAAACTTGTAAATCTGTTAAATAATAGTCCTTTACTATGTATGTCCAGGACACGGTATGTGCATTTTCTAGGCCACTAGAAAGATCAAGTGACAGGGCTGGAAAGCTAGCAAATATGTTCCAACATGTGAGTCATCTTTATGGCTGCCCTAGAAATGCTGAGATCTTACTCATTCAGATCAGAGGAAGTGCTAAAAAAAATCTTTGCCCTGACAATCCCAGAGATAATTCTTTTCTGTAATCCTCCCTGTAGTTTATCTTTCTTCTTCTTTTCTAAAAACATATGGAAGAAAATCCCCCACATATTTGTCTTGAAGGAATTAGCCTTTGTGTGATAAAGAAGTAATAATTTTTGTTCTTTAATCCCCTGAGTTTTGACCTTCCTTGTCTTTTGATCTAAATAGCTAATCGAACGTGAAATTATTTTTGATGTTATTTTAAAATTTGCCTTCCTGATGGGTTTTGAAGTTGTTACTGGGAAACTATCCCGGCCCCAGGAGAGTGATGCCTATTAACATAATCAGGAGAGCATGCTTTTCCCCTCCAGTCCATCCTAAAGGCAGCAGCCAAAACAATCTTCCTGGTCCATCATTTGGACCATATCATTCCCATGCTCAAATCTCTCCAGTGGTTCCCCTTCATCTTCCATATTAAATTCAAGATTATTTTCTTTGCCTCCAAAGCTCTGTACAATATTGCCTCCCTCTCTGATCGTCCTCCTTGAGACATCCTACCTATTTTCCTTTTCATTCTGTCACAGACTTCAGGCTCCTCGGCTTGTTTCTCAATCCTCCAACTTTCACCTTCTTTACACGTATTCTAGAACAATTCTAGTCTCCCTTTATTCAAATCCCTCCTGCAAATGCCCTTCCTTGAGAGACCTACAAAAGCTATCCCCTGTGGTGCCATAACTAACTCCATTTCTTGAATAAAATAGATATTTTAGTTATGCATCATGTTCCTCTGGGTCATAGGCATTCTTGTCTGATCTTTCTGTTTTAAAAATGACGAGTCCTCAAGGCAGCAATATATTTAAGTATAAAAGTGGGCTAACCAGGTGGTGAATCTTACCCTGGATCTGTATTTGAGTCTTGCCCAGTTCTCTCTCTAATCTTATCTATCGACTTAACTGGATCACAATCTAAGCACACATTTTTGGTGCATAATAAATCACATGACTTTCAGACTATGTTTATCAAGAAAGTAAGTATCACTAGCACCATTTATCCCCCAGACAACTTTGATTGTTTTGGTAAAGGTGGACTGCTTTCATTCTCCCTTTTCTCTAGGGGCATATATTTCCCCTTTTGGTGCCATTGTGTGCATATAGTCTAATTGAGTAGAATTGGGTATCATGAAAACTATTGGCTGGATTCTCCTTTTAATACTCATATACAGCTAACACTAAATGAACAGGAGCTGCTCCTCAGTATCTGAGGGAAGGGTTCCTTGAAGAGAGCTCAGTTTTGAGTTTTTCAGATGTTTTACTATAGTGTCTTTCATGGGGTATTTTCATCCATCTACATGATAGATGTTGTTTTCAAAACTTAGCACAATGTAAAATTTGGTTAATACAATGAACCAAAATGTTTATTTCCTCAATGATGAGTTTCTTTTTTCATGTGGTCTGGCTAAGTAAAGATAGAGATTATAAAATAAAAAAAATCCCCTGGAGACAAATGGAATTGTTTTGTGGTAGCTACTGGGGAACTTAACAGTTTAAAATAATAGAAAGCAGAACCATGAGATTGAATGGAGAACATCTCTATGAATACAGTGCATATATGATGCACTTTTTTCTTCTTGGAGGCATTTTGTTTTTTCTTTGGGAGATTTTTCAATTAGGTTGTATCAGAGAAGATCACTTGTTGAAAGGTGCTGAAGTACTAGATTTTTCTCATTAGAGTGGGCACAATTACAGTCTCTGGATTAAAATGAACCAAACTCTATATTTGGTCAGTTCAGGATTTGCTATAAACCATGATGAATTTGGTAGCTCTCTTGTGCTTTCTGTGTGCATATTGAACGCAGCATTACCGTCACCCTCTGTGCCCAATCTACATGGGATATGAGTCTACTTCAGTCCTACCTAACAAAACCTTGACCTTTTAGCTTAAGTTTTAGAAACTCATGCTTTTAGCTCTGGAGGGTCCTTAGTTCAATCCTCATTATGTCATCAGAGATGGTGACCATTGCATCTTTCATTTGATGATTCCACTTGAATCTTATGACTATAGTTTCAGGTTGCAGCTGGCCCCTCTTGGGGACCATGCAGAGTCATATCACCCCCTGGATATTGAGAAAGGTGCAATCCTTCCTAGAATTCATAGGTGTTCGGAAGCTCCAGGTAAGCGGCGCTGGGCCAGATCCCACACCCCAAACCTCTCCTGCAGCCCGCACCCCAATACCTTGCCCTGAGCCCCCTGCTGCACTCCTCCCTGCACCCCCAAGCCCTGCCCTGAGCCCCCTCATATACCCAATCCACTATCTGTAAAACCTTCTACTGTTACTGCCCAGTTCTCTTGCCTCCCTGCATGATGCTGGCAAACTACGTTCCAGCAACACAAGCCCAGCTCTAGTGTCTTGTCTACTCGTGAATCAAAACATTTCAATTCAGGGAATGTTGTTTATGCTATAAACCTGTACTATGCATTACTAGCTTCTTCACAACTGGTAGTTACTTGTCTGTTTTGGGAATAAAAGGCAGCTGATCCAAGCTGTATGTGTATTTTTAATATAGTTGATTTTAGTGTGTTTATAAAGGCAAGGTCTACTGGGAGAGGGAATCACCACTATTGTTCCTCTTTACACCACTTCCTATCATCAGCTGCTGCTGCTTTCTATCTCCCATCTCTTCTTTTTCCTTTGGAAGTGATTTAAATTTACTGTTAATAGTTGACTTACGTTTGATATTTTGGCTTTTAGTGACCGCATATTAGACCTTTATGCTTCAGTTTTGGGTCTGCTTTAACACACACAAACTTGTATGACACTGCTAAAATGAACATTGTATCATTATAATCAGGGCCTGCTCCAGGCACCAGCTCAGCAAGCAGGTGCTTGGGGCAGCCAAGGGGAAGGGGCAGCACGTCGGGATCTTCAGCGGCGGGTCCCCCGGTCCCTCTCGGAGGGAAGGACCTGCCGCCGAAGAAGAAAGTGGTGCAGTGGAGCTGCTGCCAATCACGATCGTGACTTTTTTTTTTTTTTTTTTTGCTGCTCAGGGTGGCAAAAACCCTGGAGCAAGCAGTTAATTTACTAATACTTAACTATTTAGGGGGTGATTTTTAAAGGCACAAAGTTAAATTAGGTACTCAACACCCATTTAAATTCCCATTAAATTCTCTTAAATTCCCCCCCCCCACCAACAACCTTAGATAATGAGTTTGCATTTGTAGATCTCAAACTGGTTTCAGAGGTGAGAACCAAACAGCTACATTTTATTGCTGCACAGAGAGAGATTACACAACATATTAGTATAAGAACCAGGAATAGAGTCCAATAGTTTTGAATGCAGTCCTTGGCTCTGACCATGGGACCACATTATCTTCTTGCCTAAGGAGCATTTTCACTGACTTCCAGCAGGTAGTGAGGATGACGTTGAGCTTGTCATGAGTCTCTGCTGTTTGCTATTCATGAGATACATTAATATATAGGAAATGCAGTTCTTCTTTGCTAAATATATTGTCAGTTTTCACACACTTTCACATACTTTCCCAGGCACCCTTGAGAAATACACACTGCCCCAAAATCTTCGTGTGGCAAGCAAATGACGGGAAACTGCTGTTTTCAGTCCCTTCTTATATTCTCTCAAATGTTTGTTTTTATAATGCTTATATCATGTTTGTAAATTAACAGAAGTCTTTGTCTTGACGATGTCTATTAAAACTTCCTCCTTGTTCGGATGCATGGAGGAGGCAAGCCTAAACTGATTGGGACAATTCTGGTTCCAGTTGCTTCCTTCCCTCTACTTCACTAAGGGGAAAGACCTGTATGTCAAGGGAAGTGGAGTCCCCAAGTCCACTGCTGTCTTATTGTGAATTTGAATTTCCATTTGGGACTTGACCTTACGGCACCAAAGAGTATAAAGGTTCAGTGCACTGCAAAAGGGAGTAATTAGTGGTGACTTGTGTCAGAAAGCCAGTCAGATATTATGAGTATGAGAAGGGGTGTTTAGCTGGAGAAATGACAGCTATTAAATGATTTAAGCACTCTTTTGAAGATTTTGCTCTCGTCAAATATGCAAAATCCATGTAGTAGCCTTAAAGCTGTGAGTATGATGGTATAGTTGTTAAAAGATGTTTTTCAGTGGGGTGAGATTTTTTTTTTTATTGAATATTGGCTTTTTAGAGCTCAGTATGAAACAAGCAATATATTTTAAGCTATTTCTTGCAACAACAGCATATCATACCTACTCGTGGGGAATAACTTCCCATGTATTGTATTTTTTTAATTCAGATACTGTTAATAAGACACTGCTGACATTTTACAGAAATAGAAGTCTTACTCCAATGTAGCTTCTGTGGACAGGGCTTTTCTGTTGCTGCTTTTTGCAGTATTCTCTGTAGTAATTGTTTTCAATAAACTATGCAAAAAAAGAAAAAGATTATCCTG
Source organism: Chelonoidis abingdonii (assembly GCF_003597395.2). Lineage (NCBI taxonomy): Eukaryota > Metazoa > Chordata > Testudines > Testudinidae > Chelonoidis > Chelonoidis abingdonii. The sequence goes on from NC_133774.1 coordinate 18,608,236, forward strand.
AGTGTCATAACATTATATGGAGATATAACTTAGCTATACACACAGCACCAGTCAAAAGTCAATCTGATGGTCACATTTTGATCAGCTTTTCGAATATAAATTATGTTATTGTCTAAAAACGTGCTGGACTTTCTGTAATGATGATAAAAAAGAATTTAGGACCTGATGGCTTGCGTTTTTTCCATTGACTTGAATTGAAACGGGATGAAGCCCTGAATCTCATACCACATACAGTGCTATGTGCTCTGCTGGGGTATGTACATTGCTGTGAGCACTTGCAATGATGTGAGCAGGGGTGTAGCTCTGCTGATCTGTACTGAGACAAAGAGTCGCAATAAGTATGCAGTCTAGGGACCTGATCGTACAAGACTCCTGTTCAAGCACAGAAACCCACCCAGGAGGAACACTGCAGGATGGGGTCCTTATTTAGAAGTGGTATGAGAAGTTGGATAGCAAGCAATGGGGAGATAAAGAATAGTGTTATAACAGTAATATCACATGGCTACTTAGTTTAGATGTCTCCGTTGAAAGTATATTTGTTTCATTCACTTCATAATTCTGCGGGTGTATGTGAATGTGTATGTATTTTATTATACATGCACATGTGTGTACATATACCCACTAATTATTATGGTTGACTCACTTCCTATGTGCATCATGGTTACTGAAGCTTATGGTGCTAATGGACCCTAATATTACATTTGAGGAATGCTGATTCCACCTTACATTTGAGTAACACAGATTTCAAAATGAAATTCCAGGTATTCATTTTTTCCCAAAAGGGTTGCACTCCCTTCACATCTTAATGTAGTCTGATGTGGGTGTTCTACTTTCATATGTTTTTAGATACATCTTAGTGCATTATTCTTTAATACAGTAGGTCTGCTTATGATTTCTAATAGAACCTTTGTCCTCATCATGTGACCCTGGCCTCATACTGTTGCATGAAACCACCAAATGTCCATCATGCCCAGCATCTGAAGTTTTATAGTAGATTTTGATGTTTCTTTAAGGTATTTCTTCCAATTATTATAATACCTATGCTAATTAAATTAAAGCTATAGGGACTCTTTGCTATCATTCTAGAGAGGTACTTTGTATGTATATTCTATATCTGTCCCAGAATCATACACATCTTACTGACTAGTCTCGTAGGTTTCCATTTTAAGCTGTTTTTTTTTCTAGTGCCAACTTCATTGTTACATCCGGCTTTCTGTTCAGTTAAATAGTTCTGTGACTAATGTACAAGTTGTTTCACTGAGTGATTTTTTTAATGCAGAAATTTGACCTATAATGCCATCCATTATTTTAACTAATAGCATAGCTCTATTTTATTTCAGAATCAATAACAATTGCTAAAGGGGAACCAAAAGAAGTTGATGAACTGTTAACCTAGTTTAAAGATTTATTTTAAATTTTTTGTCAATATTCTTGTATGTGAAAACGTCAAGTAAAGTCACTAAAAAAAAAAACAGAATTTTCACATTTTCCCTCTTTAAATCCAAACCAGTATAACCCACACACCTCCTGAGTATGGTGCTCTGTCCCGTTCTAGTGGCATTGAGACTACTTAGAAATGAATGAGTCTGCTACCACCTTAGCCAAGAGCCATGTGGCTTTTAGCTCATGCTGTAGACGCTCATGCATTAAGCTTCAGAAATCTCAGGTTCGATCCCGCCTGTCCGCGGATGACCAGGGTCTGTCGGTGTCAGTACCTTACTGACTGAAAACACTCTTTAGATTATAAAGCCATGACACTCACTGATTTTTATGAAGCTCAAACATTCACCCCTGCATTCCTATAGGTTGTCAGAGTGGGCATTGGCAGTTCAACTCAATGGTTAGAACTGGGCTGAGGGAGCCAGGAACCAGAGTTGGGAGCAAAGGGTCAGAGCCGAAGTCGGAAACCAGAGCCAGGGGTTGGAGACGGAGCCAGGCAGCAGAGCCAGAATAGGAACTGGGGTCAGTACCAGAGACAGAAATCATAACTATTGGTTGAACCCAAAGTCAGGAACTGGAAGCTGGAGCTAGGAACCAGGAAGGGAACACAGGGTTGGAGCAGGACAGGGGAACAAGGCGAGGGCAGAACCAGGGCAGGACTGGAGCAGAGCAGGAGTGAGACAGGAACAAGGCAGGGGAAGAACCAGGGCAGGAGCAGGCAGAGGCAAGAATGATTGCATCTGCAGGCAGAAACACTGAGCAGCTGGTCAAACATTGAACAGCCGGTGATCAGCTACTGCTGTTGGGCTTAAAAGCAGGCCTGCTGGCTCCCTTCAGCCAATCGGGCAGGCTAGCCAATCAGAAGATCCTACAGCAACCCAGCTGGGCTCATTAATGAGCCTGGAGGCTGGCCTGGCTAGTGCTTAGGCTCAACTGAAGGTGCTCAGGCTTGACACAGATAATTTATTTTACGTCGGGGATTGTGAAGAGTTGGGAGAATTGCACACTGTGCCTGGAGAGCAAGCTAAGGACTCCTGCTAGAAAAATGTGTGCCTTCAAACAAACTTTAAATACTTATTTAATATATATATCACAGTTGTAAAATCAATGGATGGTCTAATATTCCAGTCTGATTAATAAGTAGGGTGCTCAGATGCTACAGTGGTGGGCAGCAGTACAAACCCCTAAGATATGTAGAAAGTATTGGGTAGGACAAGAAAGCTAGTGTTCTGTCTTCCTTGATGATGAAGAGTAGGGGAGACATCTTATTCTGTCAGTGTAGGGACTCTGATTAAAGACTTCATCCAGGCATAGTGCTAATGATGCAATACTGCATTTTATGGAAGAAATATAAATAACTTTATATCTTCAGATCATGTCATGGTTTTGCTTTCTTCTAGGTCATGTTTTAAATTTAATGGAGTGATGGGTAGACTTCAAGGAATTGGATTCAGATAAACTTACAAAAATGTAAGTTGCCAGAAGCAGGGAATGGGCGACAAGGGATGGATAACTTGATGATCACCTGTTCTGTTCATTCCCTCTGCAGCAGTTGGCACTGGCCACTGTTGGAAGACAGGACACTGGGCTAGATGGACCTGACCCAGTATGGCCATTCTTATATGGATGTTCATTGGTTCTGTTTGAATAAAAAGTCTTTGTTCAGGAAAGTACTTTAAGCTGTGCTTAAATCCATCAATGTTACATAAACATATGTTTAAAGTCAAGTGCATGCATTCGTGCTTTCTTAAATAGGGGTGAACTTAAACACACACTTAGGTGCTTTCCTGAATCAGAGCCACTGAGCCTAGAATTCAGGTAGGAAAGATCTTGAACAGGTTTTCTGTTATCACTTACTACACCCTTTCAGTAAGTTTGGAAATAGCTTTTTTACATAAGAATATAAGAACGGCCATACTGGGTCAGACCAAAGGTCCATCTAGCTCAATATCCTATCTTCCAACTCTTTTTTGAGTGGTAACAGCTAATTTAGACCCTATCATTTTATATGTAAAGTTCGGATTATGTTTTCCAATGTGCATTACTTTGCATTTATCAACACTGAATTTCGTCTGCCGTTTTGTCAGTCACCCAGTTTTGAGAGATCCTTTCGTAGCTCTTCACAGTTTGCCTGGGACTTAACTATCTTGAGTAGTTTTGTGTCATCTGCAAATATTGCCAGCTTACTGTTTACCCCTTTTTCCAGATCATGAATTAATATGTTGAATAGGACTGGTCCCATTACGGACCCCTGAGGAACACCACTATTTACCTCTCTCCATTCTGAAAACTGATCATTTATTTCTACCCTTTGTTTCCTATTTTTTAACAAGTTACCAATCAACAAGAAAGCCTTCCCTCTTATCCCATGACTGCTTACTTTGCTTAAGAACCTTTGGTGAGGGACCTTGTCAAAGGCTTTCTGAAAATCTAAATACACTATATCCAGTGGATTCCTCCTTGTACACATTCTTTTTGATCCCGTCAAAGAATTCTAGTATATTGAGAGTCCTGGTTTCTCTTTACAAAAACCATATTGACTATTCCCCAACAAGTTATGTTCATCTATGTGTCTGACAATTTTGTTCTTTACTGTAGTTTCAACCAATTTGCTTACTGGCCTGTAATTACTGGGGACACCTCTGGAGCCCTTTTTTAAAAATTGGCATCACATTAGCTATCTTCCAGTCATCTGGTACACACGCTGATTTAAATGATAGGTTACAGATGACAGTAGTCCTGCAATTTCACAATTGAGTTCCTTCAGAATTCTTGGGTCTTGGTGATTTATTATTGTTTAGTTTATCATTTTTTTTCCAAAAACCTCCTCTAATGACACCTCAGTCTGGGACAGTTCCTCAAATGTCACCTAAAAAGAATGGCTCAGGTTTGGGAATCTCCCTCATATCCTCAATCATGCAAACCAATGCAAAGAATTCACGTAGTTTCTCGGCAATGGCCTTGTTGTCCTTGAGTGCTCCGTTAGCATCTCAATTGTCCAGTGGCCCCACTAGTTGTTTAGCAGGCTTCCTGCTTCTGATGTACTTTAAACATTTTTTTGCTATTACTTTTTGAGTCTATGGCTGGCTGTTCTTCGGATTCGTTTTTGGCCTTCCTAATTATATTTTTACACTTAATTTGCCAGTTTATGCCCCTTTCTATTTTCCTCATTAGGATTTAACTTCCACTTTTTAAAGGTGCCTTTTTGCCTCTCAGTGCTTCTTTTACTCTGTTGTCTCTTTTTTTTTGATTCGCTTACTATATTTTTTAATTTGGGGTATACATTGAAGTTGAGTCTCTGTTATGGTGTCTTTAAAAAGTTTCCATGTGGCTTGCAGGGATTTTACTTTTGGTGCTGTATCTTTTAATTTCTGTTTAACTAACCTCATTTTTATATGGTTTCCCTTTCTGAAATTAAATGCTACAGTGTTAGGCGGCTGTGGTGTTTTCCCCGCCACAGGGAAGTTAAATTTAATTATATTATGGTCACTATTACCAAGCGGTCCAGCTATAATCACCTCTTGAACGTGAAACTGTGCTCCACTTAGGAATTCTATGGTACAGTTTGGTTCATTTAAGATTTTTACTTCATTTGATCCTACGTTTTCTTTCATATATAGTGCCACTTCCTCACCAGCACAACTTATTCTGTGCTTCCAATATTTTTTTACCCTGGTATTACTGTGTCCCATTGATTATCCTTATTCCACCAAGTTTCTGTGAACTAGGTATAAAATATTTGTTTAAATTGAACTATAGAAGAAATAAGGCAACCTGAACTATGATTTCAAATGGTGGAGAATTCCACCAGAGCAGGGACTAGATTCTTATTTCATATACTAACATGAATCCAAAGCAAATCTACTAGCTTTAGAGGCTAATTCCATTGTCTTAGTGGATTTATATTAGTGAACCAAAGTAACCCAGAGTCATGTGCTAAAGTCACATAATTAAATGCTGCAAAGAAAGCAGGAGAAGTCAGATCAGAGGGTGAACATGCAAGAAAACCACTCCACAGATAAGCAGAAGTAAACAGGACCTGACTTTCAGCCACACTTCAAACCAGCTTCTGATTTCACCCAGCCTTTGGTGCTGGCAACAAATTGTAGGTACAAATGAAAGTGACTGGACACTTTAACCACTTATATGTTCCCAAAATCATTTAACTGGATGTTTAATTGCTACCATTTGGGGCCATGGCTTCTTGTAAGTGCAAACTTGTAGGTTCCAAACTTTTACGTATAATGTTGTGGGTATAAAATTACAGGTCATTTCTGAATGTTTATACCAAAGAGTCTACTATGACAGAAAGATTTTGTATTCCTTGTGAAATCTGAAAGCTAGCCTGAATAAAATATTTGCATGCTACTGATGCAATTAAACAACAGAGTCAAGTGAACCATGCAATTTGGTCACACTTTATATATACACTGTATATAAGGTTCCATTTCTATAGTTTATGGATGGTTAATAATTGTTTAATAGATATGGTATTAAATGGTTAATCAGTTATTGAGACTAAAAGGTCAATATGTTGCTTATAACTATGTTGTATAATCATCCATAACACCTACTTCTGTGCTTAGAACTATCTGTAACACACAAATCATGTCAGTAACATGCTTATGGCATCCATTTATCATTTATTAACCATTTATAAAGTATTTGTAAATTGAACACACACATAATTATATAAAGTGTGACCTTTGTTTTGATTAATGTTGCTTCTGTTATATAATGAATTTGGGACATATGACTTGATTTATTTCCCCCTCCGTTCTGCACGTGTCTCTCCTTTTGACATTTGTGTGTGGCTCAAGAGGAGGATAATAAGCTTTGTTAAAAGGCATATTTGTTAGAATATGTATTCCAATAAACTTTTACAAGAGTTGAGAGGATATTGCCTATTAAGTGATCATTTAAGCTGTTGTGACAATGGATGATAGCAGTGTAGCATTGAAGAAATGCAATGCCAGAGATTCCCAACTTGGTATCATGCTCAGCCCAGAGGGGCCTTAATATAGAATGGTCACCAAGGTTGCCTTTGATTCAGAGGTCCTATTAAATAATATGAACAGAGAAGGCAGGTATTTCCCAAGAAACTATTTTCTCCATGTGGATGGTACTCTTTGGAGGCATTGAATGTATCTTTAACCAACTTGTATTTCTTCTTTGTGATCTATTTAATCATGCTTGAAATATCAAATGTTAAAGAGCAGCACACAGACATTAGCTGCAAGCATGAAACTTCTCCTCCAGAGTAAATAAGCAATGGGAGATTGCCACAGAATGAAATAAGGACAGCTTCGGATATTCAGATTTCCTTATTTGTTGTTCCTCTCCACTAAGTACTGTGTAATTGTCTGCCCATCCTTAAATTATGAACATTTGTGGGCAGGGAATGTCCTGTTTTGAGTAGCTGAAAGCATATTTTGGGAACTACTAGCAACAATTAGCATTAACAACAACAACAACAACAACAAAAATCAAGCTGCTTTTTATGAAAAATAATACCGATTTGCTGGGTGTGTGATTTCAGGGGAACTCTAAATTCACTTTTGTGTTCTCATCTCAGGTTTTTCTCATATCAGCCCTTAGCTGGATGTGTCATGTTCTTTTTCCTGATGTCCAGGCTGGCATGTTCAGTAACTTTAGTCCTAATCTGTTTATATGCAGGAAAAAGCTTCCTGCATATAAAATGCACTTCCTCCCTGCACCTTAGAAGCACAATTTTGCTTGTGTAGCTGATGCTGTCATGGTACCTTACCTCTGGTTGGGAAGACAGACATATGGTTCCTTTCAACGAGACTAATAGTATTTTTCTGAATCTGTATAGCCAGTAGTGCTGATCCAGTAAGACAGCCAACATCTTTCTCACAGCAATGTGTATATGCTACAATACCTGTGGTTATTCTGCAGCATGATTTAATATCCTTCACTGCATGGCAAGAGGGGTTAGAGCGCCCACTGCTGCACAGAATTCTCAGAGTACAGCAGTGAAGCTGAAGCCCTTATTGACAATGCACATGCATTGTTCCTTTCCTACACAGGGCTCTCGCTCTAACAGTTTTAAGCCATCTTCATCTAACCCAAGAAAGATGTGGCAAATAGCCTTCAAACTCACCAAAGGAGAAGGGATTCCACTTTTATTTGTTTATTTTAGAAATGTTGTTGGCACAGGCATGTTGTGGCTTGTGGTGCTTGTGTATGTGTAGGTGGGTGGGGTGGGGAGTCACAAGATCCTCTGACATGACTCTATAATCTACCAGCATGGGGCTTCTTTAGGGCAGTCAGAAATCTGATTTTCCTGTCACTGTACAGTTGGGCTAGCTGTTGGTGAGAGAGTCAGAGCTCTACCCTAGAAGTGTGTGTATGCTGCAGTTGGTGTCTATCTGTGGAAACCTACACATGTGAAGCAACAGGGCACAGTATGAATTTGTAATATCTTGAAGCCAGAACCACTATAAGCTACCTAGAAAATGCTAAATCAGTGTTTCCACAAGATATTTTCAGCAAGCCCAGTCCTACCTAACATGCTAGGTAAACTTGCTTGCTTTCCATCAGCTCAAATGTTCCTTGGGTACTTGAGACATCCTACATGGTCATTTACTTAGTAGTTAAAATGCTGGAAAGAATTCTTAAATTTTAAAATATTTTTTTAAAAAGGATTATTGAAAGCAAACCATCAATAAATGATTGAAAAGGGTTTTAAATGAAGAGGTTTCTAAGCAAAGAGATCTATTATTGTGCATTATTATGTAGCATCATGTAATACCTAACACATGAGCTACAAAGGTAACAAGATTACTAACATTTTGCCTTTTCATCTTTTTACACGAAATGAGTCCAGGACTGTGGGAGGAGACATACTTTGTAATAGAAACCATTTTGACTTTCACCTACTGTAGGGGAGAGATAGTATTAGAATTCAGCTTTCTACATCTCTCTGTTTTTAAAAAGGATTCTGTTACACATTGTCTTTGTGATGAGTACTGAAAAAAAAGTTCAGTTTGGATAAGCAGCCTCCTACACTGACACTTACCTCCTACACAAACTTAGCAAACGCCTCAACAAAATCTGGACCTGGGAAGAAATTCTATCTGACTTTAAGAATGCCAACATTGTTACAATATTCCACAAAGGGGAAAAATCTTTGTGTGGGAACTACAAAGGTATTGCCCACCTCTCCATTGCAGGGAAGATCCTACTAAACCACTTTCTCTCCCTTGCCGAGGAACTCCTCCCCAAATCACAGTGTGGCTTCAGGTCATCCCGAGGCACAACTGACATGATCTTCGTGGCACGACAGATTCAGAAGTGCAGAGAGCAACACTAGGAACTCCTCATGGCATTCATCAATCTAACCAAGGCCTTTGACTCTATCAGTCGTGATGCTCTATGGAAGATGCTGTGCAGGTTTAGCTGTCCACAGAAATTCATTTCCATTATCTGACTATTCTATGATGGGATGATTGCCACCATGCTGTGCAATGAGTCAGAGACTGAACCATTCTTCATTCGCCCTGGTGTCAAGCAGGGCTGTGTCATAGCTCTAACACTCTTCTCAATTTACCTTGCTGTGATCCTGATTCTCATCCGCGACCGCTTTCCTGATGGATTCAGGATTGAGTATCGTATGGATGGCCAACTCCTCAATCTCTGACGTCTCCAAACAAAATCTGAGATCAGGAGAATTGGCATCACTGACCTTCAGTATACAGATGACTGTGTCATCCTCGCGCACACGGAGGCTAACCTGCAAAGCACCCTAAATCTTTTTTCAGGTTCCTATCACAGCCTGGATCTCTCTCTCAACATCGGGAAAATCAAGATACTCTACCAGCTCTCACTTGCACAAACTACTCTTCATACTCCACAAATCACCATCAGCAGAAAACCCCTGGAAAAAGTGGACCATTTTCCATATGTTGGCGGCCATCTCTTCCAAACAGCCAGCACTGACACAGAAATTGAATACAGGATCCACTGTGCAAGCACATCCTTTGGAAGACCACTCAAATGAGTCTTCAGTGATAAGGATCTGCAAACAGGCACCAAGATCTTGGTTTACAAGGCAGTTGTCATCCCCACCCTTCTCTATGGGCGTGAGACCTAGGTAACCTACAGACAACATCTCAAGTGGCTGGAGTAGTTCCAGCAGTGCTACCTCAGGAGAATTCTCAGGATCAGCTGGGAAAACTTACACACTAACATCCACACTTTCTCTGCAGCCAACATCAACAGTGTAGAAGCGCAGGTCATGAAACTGCAACTCCGCTGGGCTGATCACTGTGTATGTAATGCCTTGCAGTCGCCTCCCAAAGCAAATAATCTTCTCAGTCAAGTCAGGGAAGAAGGGCTCGTGGAGTGCAGCGGAAGCATTTCAAAGACATACTGAAAGTACACCTTTAAAAGGGAGGCATCAACCCAACAAACTGGGCGGACTTGGCACAGAACAGAACTCAGTGGCACAGAACAGAACTCAGAACTCACATCATACACCAAGCCACAGCCCACTTTGAGGAGAACAGATGTGCTCACAAGACAGAGAAGTGACAAAGGAGGAAAGAAAGGACACAACACTCCAGCTAACAACTATGTCTCCACCAAAATTACCCCTGTCATCTCTATGGGAAAATCTGCAGGGCATGAACAGGGATCCTCAGCCACCTAAAAACCCATCAATGAACCCCCTTGGCAGACATCATCCTTGCATCAAGGGATAGCCGAAGACCTCTTAGATATTAAAGCTAGAAGGGAACATTATGATGGTCTGACCTCTTGCATAAAACAGGCTGTAGACTTTCACTAAATGATTCCTGCATCAAATCCATAGCTGCAGGTTGAGTTGGTATACATCCATTAGAAAGATACAGTATTCATTCTTTAAATCAAAGACTTCAGGTATTGGAGAACCCCCCCACAGACCTCACTAGGTAAATTGGTTCAATGGTTTCAGTGAATGGTTAAGAACCCACACTGTTAAAAAATTGCACATTATTTATAGTCTGAATTGGTCTACTTTCAGTTTCTAGTGATTGGATCTTGAACACGTATCTGAATTCTTTGGTCTGGAAATTGAGTGAAAAAGCTCACAAGATGCTGCTTTTCCAGATGATTACCAGCAGTTTTTTATTTTTCATTTAGTTTCTGGTACCTCTAGGCCAGAAACAAACCTTCTTGGTGTTTTTCACTACCCCCACCCCCCAAAAATGAAACAAACAGGGAAATTTGATTTTTTTTTATATAAGAGGCAAAAAGTTAGCTTAACTTACTACTGACCCCAGAAACCTGTTTGCATTCGTTCTCGTGTTATTTTAACCTGTTTGCCCATCTCTATATTTACTTTCATTTTGATAAATACAATAAAGGGTACCGATCCCAAGTTCTAACTGCCTTTGGTAAATCTTTAATTATTATTGAGTCAGTCATTTCACTTCAACCCCCCTCACAAAGTATATCTAGCCAACAAAATAAATAAATACCCTTTCCACTTCATCATTCTTTCCCTTTTTCAAAGGCCCTGGAGAATAAATAGCATTATAGCAGTAAATATGGGTTATTTGGGAGCAAGGAAGGAGGTTTTCATAGATTCATAGACTCTAAAGGACTGGAAGGGACCTCGAGAGGTCATCGAGTCCAGTCCCCTGCCCTCATGGCAGGACCAAATACTGTCTAGACCATCCCTGATAGACATTTATCGAACCTACTCTTAAATATCTCCAGAGATGGAGATTCCACAACCTCCC
>NC_133774.1:18619774-18622602 GCF_003597395.2 Chelonoidis abingdonii
TCTCAAGACCTTTAATCATTCTTGTTGCTCTTCTCTGGACCCTCTCCAATTTCTCCACATCTTTCTTGAAATGCGGTGCCCAGAACTGGACACAATACTCCAGTTGAGGCCTAACCAGGGCAGAGTAGAGCGGAACAATGACTTCTCGTCTTGTTTACAACACACCTGTTAATCCATCCCATAGTTCTTGTTTTTAAAGAATTAAAAAAAGGATGCATCAGAAACCCTAAGACTCTTTGAAGAATGCATATTTTCCAAGTTACCAAGGCTAAACATACCAGTAGGAGGATCCTGAAGATGTGAATGCCAAAAATACAGAGAACAGGATAGCTTGAGACCCAATCAAATTGAAAGAGGGAGATTTGTTTTATTATGTGCTTTCTCCTGGAACCCGGCAGTGCTGAACTGAGAATGGAAATAGTGGGAAAGAGGCTCGAAGAAATGTACTTTGTTTGGTGAAAGGCTTAATCCTTTGCTCTTTATTCCCAGGGGAGTGTTGCCTTTGTAACTTGCTTGGGATCCGGACTCAAAAAAAGAGACTATTCTTTAAGCAGATAGGCAGGATATTTCAAGTTGGATTTTCCAGAAACATTCAAAAATTATAATCATTGTCATTAAAATTGAGAAATCTAGCATTATTTACTGCTCCCATTAAATACTTTCTTGTGCAAATCTGCAGGGAAAGAGCTATGCTGGAGAGTAGTAGTAACAATGGCTTAGAGGGGGTAACTGTACAATGTGTATCTCTCCATCATGCCGGTACAAATGAAAGAAAATAGCTAGTAGGGAACATCTCTGTGGTGTTTGTTCTTCTCTGCTACCAACAGGCAAGTGCGAGATGATCAGAAAAGAATACAAGAGCAAATAGGACAGCATAATAATAAAAGGATGTGATCTACCATGGTCTACTATGACTGAGTAATGCTCTGATCACAAATTGGATGAATAAGTATTCAAAAAGCATGAGAAAAATTATCACCATGGTGCACTACAGACACTGATTCCTGCTACATGTATGATTTGGAAAGCTTGTTCCGTTAGCTGATTACATGCCCAGAGGGAGCACTAATGGAACCTGCCCTGTTTAAGGCCCAGATTCAGCAAAGCATTTAAGCATATGCTAAGGCCAGCCCAAAGCAGTAGCAGCCTAAAGTTGCTTCCTGCTATTCACAATACTTATATGGCAGTGAGTTTGGTGGATTCGGTGGAGAGGTGTTAATCTCTTTTAAGCCTCCCTATTAATTGACACTCATTAGTGTTAGCTTACTCAGGAAGCCAAGGTTTGAATGAGACTTTGTGCTGATGGATCTTGTATATGAAGCTTGTATATGGTCTGTCCCGGTCAGGAATGAGGAAGCTCTCAAGGAAAGACATGGGAAAATTTAAATTTCCAATGCCCCTATGCTATATTTGTAGTGTTGCTAAAGGACTTTTGCCTTTAGGGCTGTTAGTCTGGCAAACAGACAAGACATCCTTTATCCACTATGATTCTTGCCCTCTGTGACAGTTTTAACTTCACTGGTCAATCAGCTTTCTTTTTTGCTCCGTGAAGATGACAGTCAATCTATCTCAGTATCTTTTTATAAGTTTAATAGGGTGGACACTGTTGTTCTGGCCTTTTAGCTGCCTTATAATTGACCACATAAAAGTTAGTGCGGTGAAACAGTTTTGGTACAGCTGCTGCCACTGCTGTTCATGCTGTTTTCATTTCTCCTTCCTGTGCACAGTATGCTTCTGGCTGAAGCAAAATACTCCTTTTTTTCTCCTTCAGTAATAAGCGCTGGCAGTACTTTGGTAGGAAGAACCTTTGATTTACCTTTGTGGTATGTGCTAGTGATAGGATTTTGAGGGCAGGCTATCAGAAACTGTATTTCCCACCAAGTTCTGCGTCTCAGTATTATAAGCATCTTTCCCAAATCTGGACCTTAGCGTCCAGAAATCTGGGTGCCTGCATGAACACCTGGGTGCCTGGGTGCCTGCTCTAAGCTTAATTACCAGCTCAGATTTGATCTCGCTGCCACCAGCCAAAAATTCCAGGGTTTTGGCTCCCTCTGGTCTCCCCAAACCCTTCCCTGGGGAACCCCAAGACTCAGAAGCCCTGAGTCTTACCACAAAGGGAAATAACCCACTTCCCTTCCCCCTCTCTTTCTCCACCCAAGGCTTTCCTCTCTGGGCTAACCTGAGTTACTGATTCAATCTCTTTTACATCACAATACAAGAGGCCATGTCTTCCTCTATTCACAAAGAACAAACCCCAAATACAAGGAAACACTGAATTGATTCTCTCTCTCTCTTCCCCCGTCCCACCAATTTCGCCTGGTTGCTGCAGAGCTTTACCCTCCGTCGATCTAACACAAAGAGAAATTCCCCTCCCCTTCGTTCCTTAAGCCTACCCAGAGAAAACTCAAACAAGTTGCTTAAAAGAAAGCTTCTATATTAAAAAAAGAAAGAAACAAACACCATGAACCTATGATCTCTGCATTAAGTTGGACAATACACAGGGCTACTACTTAAAGAAAAACATTGAATAAACACGCCTTATTTCAAAAGAGATTCAATTTACACTTCCAGCACTGCCACACATGTTAATACAAAAAAAACAATTACACAGCCCTTATTTGTTTTTTCTACTTTGTACTTCCAAGCTTTGAACCTGAAGATTTAGGAAAGCTTGAGATAGAAAGAAGAAAAAAAATGCCCCTCTCATACTGAGAGCCAGACAAAGACAACAGACCCAAACGATTCCCTCCCCTGAGCTGGAAAAATTCCGGTTTTCCTATTGGGTCTCTGATCGGTGTTTGGTTCCCTTTGTTACATCCTTTACAGGT
>NC_133774.1:18623143-18633144 GCF_003597395.2 Chelonoidis abingdonii
TTTTTTTTTTTTGTGGCGCTTCCCCATTTCTCTAACTTCTGTTCCTATAGGTATCATCAAGTGAAGAATACCAAGCATGCTGTTGGAGTTCCCATCAAGCTGAAAAGGATTTCAGGCAGGGGAAAGAAAGCAGATGTGGGAGAAAAAATCGCTACTCATTAATCTGTTTCTTTTAGTTAATTTTACTGTGCCTAAAGCTTTACAGTGAAATCCTCATGTATTTAATGGTTAACTTTCCCCATTATATTGATGTATGTTAAAAACCCACAACTCCTATATAATCACAGGTGCTCTGCCCCTCTCTGGGCTAAGCCCTTGATTAGCAGTCTCAGGTAATTCCAATAAAGTGTACTGCCCTGGGTAAAACTACTCACACTTTCCATAAGGATTTGGATTTGAATTAATTTGTGTCAGTTTCCTGCAGAAATGCAGTACTTTTTCTGTTGAGGTCAATAATCATGTGGGTTTTTGTTATTGTTGTTGTTATTCTTCTTCTTCTTCTTCTTCCATTAACAAAGCCCAGCATGCCTTAAATGTCAGAAAGGAAGAAAAAAAATCAATACTATTCTCATGGCGTCTCCCACTGTGGCTGCCATTTATTAAGCGAAAGCCAACCTTGCTGTTGGGAGACAATGATGAAGTCAATGAAAGTGCACCCAGGCGAGCTTATCTCTGTAGCTCTTGCTGGAGCTTTAGCATATCCAGTTTACATTTGCCTTTTGCCATCATTAAAAAAAATGATTGCCTAGGCCTTTTTTATGTTGTGTTATCTATCTTGGCTATTATTTGAACACCCAAATCCTTTTGATCATATAAACAAATAGATGGAACGTCCAAACTGGTTACATACACCATGTTAAAACTGCAGAGCAGCAGTCTTCAAGATGCTTTAAATTAATATTTGGAAAAGGTGTCTAATATACTTTTGGTTATGATTAAAGTGTAGAATTAGCTCTTTTCAAGGTGTATATTGTTTGATTTAATTACAGTGCTTACGCCTCAGCATCAAAATGCTTAGCTTAAGAACAGTGGTATGAATCTATTCCCTCTCTGTCGATGCTGAGCTAGGATGAATGGAAAAGGCCTGTGCAAGGCTAGCAGGTCTGCCTTGGAAAATAAAGCATTTTAGAGGCCTTGGAAAAGAAGCAGTGCAATCACCAGAAAGGGAGAACAAACCTAGTAAACTATTCTACAGATGTCAGAGTAGCAGCCGTGTTAGTCTGTATCAGCAAAAGAATGAGGGGTACTTGTGGCACCTTAGAGACTAACAAATTTATTTGAGCATAAGATTTTGTGGGCTAAAACCCACTTCATCGGATGCATGCAGTGGAAAATACAGTAGGAAGATATATATACACAGAGAACATGAAAAAAAAAGTGTTGCCAGATGATAATCCATGCCCACAAAAATTGACTGAAGAATATGAAGTGAAGAAGCAAATCTTCATAGCATAGACAGTACGTTTTCAGTGGGAGTTTTATATACTATGGATATTTTCAGTTTAAATGAAGTACATGGAAAGAAGTGTAGAAACAAAGACTGATGTCAAAGCCATCTTGTACAGTAGCTGTTCGACTCAACTCCATTATATTACCCCGGAGCTGCTCTGCCCTTGTCAGATTTGGTGAGAAGAGAGCTTAAGTCATGGACCCTGTCAATAAATACGTGGCAGCTGGTTCGGTTCAGTTCAATCAGGGCATGACAAGGTCTCAGGAGTTTTGTGCTGTGCCCTGACAAATGATAATGACCCTGGAGAGTCAGAGGAATTATTTAGCAGCCTTCAGTGTGCCAGATCACCAGTGATGTGCATAAGTGTGACATACTAATTGTAATGGGATACTTCAGTGCAAGCACATCATCACATCAGGACTTGAGGTTAGTTGTGCCATTGTGTAACAACTTATTAAGTAGATGTCTAGGAAACTATTTATACCTTGCTTGGTTATCTGCAATGGGGCAGCAAGATTGGACTATATTTTAATTTGAGATAGAGGAGGAGAACTAGACTAGGATGTAATAATTAAGATTTCTAGTGTAATGGCCAAAATGGACATTGAAAAATCTAAAAGGAAATCTTCAATAATGTCAGAAGCGGATGTCAGTCAACTGAATATGTAGAAGCCAGAGTTTACCATTTCATTTACTGTCACCTGTCAGTTGTTTCAAGAGTTACTAGGTGGTAAGGCCTGAAAATTTGAAGAGGGAATCTATCAAGACACAGAGAGTTTAATATAGAAGGGGTGACAAAAGAAGTTTCTATGGTTTGCTGCATAGATCGGTAGCCTTTTGGGGCTCCCTATTTCAACCCCACCCTTACACTAGTATGTTGGATCTTCTTTGGTACCAGGGGCTAGGTTCATCACCAGTTTTGGGATTTAGAAGGGATTCTTCCCCTGTAACAAATTGGCAAACTGCCATGTGGCATCCTGGAGGTCTGGTTTTGAGAGCATAAATTACAATTGCCACAACTTGGGCAGGTTCCAGGGCAGCTGGTGAGTGTAGAGGGGGCATGACCCCGCAAGGTGTAATACCCCATTGGTGCAAGTTGTAGTCCATTCTGGAACAGCCCTGCTAGGTCTGGGTAGTTTGGGGGGTGGTTACTCCAACTGAATAATTGTTTTAATTGAAGTTGCTGTCTCTCTCTTTAACCATACTCTGGTGTTGTCTCTCATTGTTTTCCTGACCACATCAATGCCTTTGACACAACAGATGCACACTGCCGTGTTCATTTATAGATAGGCAAACCAGTTCAGCCTGGTGCTGCTCCTCTGTGGCTGTAGCCTTCAGAGGATGTAAAGCTAATGCTATCAATAGCGAATGCTCTTCTTAGCGCGAATGGAGGCCTGTTTTTTTGAAAAGTTATTAAAGTGCTATTTTACTCTGAAAATGATGGTGATGATGATTTATTGCCATAGCACCTCAGAGCCCTAGTCACGGACAAAGGCTCCCCTAGTGTACTAGGTGGTGTACAAACACAGAGCAAAAAGGTAGTCCCTGCCCTGAAGCACTTACTGTCTACATAGACAAGACAGAAATGTGGCAGGGGGAAAAGTGGAACACACAATGTGAGGACAACAAATGTCCTGTTAGTTCCACTATTGTTTCTTTCTTGTGGGTATAGTTAGGAATGGATCAGAGGTTTTCTTCTTGAGTGTATTCAGAGCCATATCAACTTTAGTGACAAAAACAAGGGATGGAGGTTTTGTTATTTTTACTTTTTACCCCTATTAAATTGTAGCCAGACCAGCAATAGGAGAATGAACTGAGGTTTCTTTTCTTTTTCTTTGCCATCAGTAGAATTATTAATTTAGCTTTAATTTCAGTGATGAATTTTGTGCTCTGTCATTTATTTTATTTATTTCTGCCTATACTAAAATGAACGAGTGCCCATCTACACATCTTTGACAAACACATTAGAAATGAATACAATAAAATTAATGGATTCCAACAATTACTCCCAGATAATGCTTTCTTGGCAGCAACATAGGTTAACACACATTTAATAAACCTCACTAACAAAGTTATCCCCAGATTTTTTACCTCTAACCACTCCTATACCTTTACCCATCTCCCAGTTCCCCATGGACCAGTGAGAAAAGAAGGGTTTTGCACTGCCACTGTGCACTGTAAGTTAACAATCTTAAGTTGTTACAGAACAGGTGGAAGTGGGTTCCAACCCTCTTGGAGAAGACGAGACCATAACTTGAAGAAAATGATGCAGCCAAAGGTCTACCTGAGGACAGAATTTGGCCTGAAGAATCTTTATTTCTGGTGAAATTGTGCAAGAAGAAGGTTGACATTAGATCCCAGGGGAATTTGTAATGCTGATAGTGTGAACCCTGCACCCCCTTCTCTGAATAATTTTACTTATGAACTGACCAAATTTTATCTGGATATCACTGAGATATTAAACATGGAACCCTATATTGTTCTTTATAAGAGCTCCTTTTCACAGTAGAACTGCACTTTAAATTATACTATCAAATCCACATGTGTTTGCTTAGTTGGTGACCACAGTGTCAGAATGAGTTTGGCCATGGAGTTATTGGAATATTTCAGTTTATTTCCTTATCTTTCAGTGTTTAGCAAAATTACCTTGGAGCTGGTAATTCTTGTAGTAAAAATATTGCCTCACATTTCTATTTCCATATGAGCTCCTGGTTCGCCAGGACAGTAATCAATATGCATATATAATTGGCTAGATAAAACATTATTCTTAACCATTCTCCACTGTTCACATCTAAAATAGGCTTCTTTTTCCCCCCTTTTTTTAACCTAACAGAACTACCTATGTTGTCACATGAGCTCCTAACATCAAAGGCTATAGAGCAGTAGTGGGCAACCTGCAGCCCATGGGCCGCATGCAGCCCATCAGGGTAATCTGATTGCGGGCTGTGAGACATTTTGCTGATGTTGACTGTCTGCAGGCATGGTATCCGCAGCTCCCAATGGTAGTGGCTTGCCGTTCCCAGCCAATGGGAGCTGCAGGAAGCGGTGGCCAGTGCTATAGAGCTACAGGAAGTAGACCAGAGGGCAGAATAATAAACTCTAATAGCATAGAAAAAGGACAGAGAATAGATAGCGAGACAAAGTGGGTGAGATATAATTTTTTATTGCAGTGGTTCTCAACCGGGGGGCCACAAGCAGGTTTCAGGGGATCCGCCGAGAATGGTTGGCATTAGACTCGCTAGGGCCCTGGCAGAAAGCAGAACCCCTGCCATGCGGGACTACAGCCCAGGGACCTGAGCCCTACCACCTGCATCTGAAACCAAAGCCTGAGAAACTTAACTTTATGGTGCCCTTTGTGGTGTGGGGCCCCAGGCAATTCCCCTGCTTGCTACCCCATAATTCTGGACCTGGCTTTTGTATGCAGAAAAAACAGTTGTTGTGGAACAGGTAGGGCATGGAGTTTTTGTAGCATGTTGTGGGGGGGCTCAGAAAAAATAGATTGAGAACCCCTGTTTTATTGGATCAGCTTCTATTGATGAGAGAGACAAGCTTTTGAGCTCTTCTGGTCTGGGAGAAGTGCTCAGTGTCACAGCTAAATGCAAGGTAGAACAGATTGTTTAGCATAATTAGTTAGCACATATTCTCTGGGACCATTCAAGATAGAGTGGCAATGGACCGACATGGCTACAACTACAGAGAATAGATAGTTAAAAGAAAAACAAGTTGGCCATCCAGGTATGTGGCTTATATTTCTTTTAACATAGCTATATCTGATGGAAGATGAGTGCAGTCTAGTTCTGGTCCATCACAATTATTCAGCTGTATACCCAGGGGAAACACAACTTTTTTTTTTTAATATTGTCATGTTTTAATATAGTAAGTAGGAAATGCAAACAATCCCTAAACTGAATGAAAATATCAGTGTATCAAAAGTTCTGAAATGATCCCTTGTTGTGACTGATATTTTATTTTATCTTTAATTTCCTGGTGAGAAGTAGCTTATTTCCTGTCCAATTGTAAATGAATAAGAACTTAAAATGTCAGTGCCACTGAGATTGGTTGTCACGTCAATGCTGTGCCTGAGTGGTACTTTATCCTCTCAGAAGATGCAGTGAAGCCATAGGAACATCTCTGTAAAATTAATATGACAAATGCTTTTTTAAAGTCAAATACATCAAGTGTTATTAGCATTTTATATTTGTTTAAAAAGTGATTAGGCCCAGTTGTGTGATATTGCCTTATACCAGTTCTGTTTTGTTTAGTTAATGGTGCAGTTAATCTTAGCAAAAATCTAATTTGTCCCTGGGCTGCTTTCATGCCATGATCAGTTTGTCTAAATCTAGTGCAGCGCCTCTCCCACCCGGTCTAATCAGAACGGTTATTCTTATTGGGAATAGCAGCAGGTTTATGGTGATTTGTTATAGAGTGATAAAATTATGTCCTCTAGAGACTGATGTATTTAATCTAATTATTGTGAAGATTGTTTGTCTTAATGTTACTTTTTTTCTCTTGTAATAGTTTGCTAAATGTGGAATAGGGGCACTTCACAACACATAATGCATCGCTGCTTGGACATAAGCACTTAGGCAATATGGACTTTGATGAACCAGAATCCTTACGTCTAGCAAAATGAGCAAATGTACCCTTACAGCATACATTAGAGTGAATGTAAGATTGATGTTTAATTATTACTGACATGAATACGATCCTTTTCATTTCACCTCAACTATGTTAGTTGGGTGAAATAAGGGCATTGCTTAGAACTCTTCTAGCAGGCAGACACTGAAATCTTTACCAGTGGATATCCCCGTCCTTTGGCAATGACTCTTTCTCTGTCCCATCCTATAATCTGTGTATCTGTGACATCCTCCCATTGGATTCCTGGCCAAAACTGTCCTAGCCTCTGTCCCCACCGATAGAGACTCTATGATACCCAAGATAGTTTACTTTTAATTATACGCAAAAAAAAATTGAACTTGTCCTGATGGAGTACAACCAGCACGAATTTAGCTAGGTTATATGTAGACTGACCGATAATTCAGATAATGTGCCTCACTGCACAGCATGTGGATGGGAAAGAAACACATGCAGGGAAACAAAACTGGCTCTGTGCCTTTCCCATCAGCAGCCTTAAAAAATGTAGCTCCTTGGGGCCCAAGGGGTAATTAATCACATTGTGTGACACAAACTTGGACTGAGATGAGTGAGGAGCCCTGAAACTGACTTCAGTGTAGCTATGCCAAGTTATCGCAGCTGAAAACCTGGCATAGGGTGCTTATAACATTTCCTCATTTGTTCTTAATGATTCAGGAAAGTACAGTATTGTATATAATGTAATAAATGTCAGTCATAATATACCAGGCATATATAGACCATAATTCTTCCAAATTTGATTCCCTTTCTCAAACTGATCAGTGTACCTTTAATGTTAAAAATAAGAGCACTTTCATAATATAATACTGAGTAATTACATATAAACCTTCATCCAAGGAGCTCTAAATGTCTTTATAAAGATGGGCATTTTTTTTTTCCATTTCACAGATGGCATGACCAAGGCACAGAGGGGCAGCTTTTCATTTACACTAGGGCCCGTTTATAGCACTGCCAATGAAAAGGAGCCTTAAAGGATAATATACCAACACTGGTTAAAAAGCCCAAAACTACTTGATAAAAATTTTTTGTTGAAACATTCATGTTGCAAATGAAGTTTTCATCAATATTTTGATCAACTTTAATTTATGCTCACTTTAAAACCCATCACAGTGTGAAGGGGCCATAAAGTGAATAGAATAAGGCCTACATACATTGCCGAGGATCACATAGGGAATTAGCTGTAGTATCAGGACCACATTTCCAGGCTCCTCTGAATCCCTTGGCTAGACCACCCTGCTCTCTCTGAGAATAAGGAAGATGTTTATTAGCATATCAATGCATTTTATGGGGTTTTTGTTTTGTTTTTCTGCTTTGATGTGGTTTTATTCTACTGCTATAAAATGAGTAAAGG
Organism: Chelonoidis abingdonii; assembly: GCF_003597395.2. Taxonomy (NCBI): domain Eukaryota; kingdom Metazoa; phylum Chordata; order Testudines; family Testudinidae; genus Chelonoidis; species Chelonoidis abingdonii. The sequence continues at coordinate 18,630,598 of NC_133774.1, forward strand.
TTTAATCATTGTAATGAATAAGACTAAATACAAAATTCATAGGCTTTACTATATACACTAAATGTGAAAGTGAAAATGTCACTTTTATAAATAAATTGCCCTAAATTCATTTTGTAAACACTCTGTATGAAGGCTAGTATCAGAGTGTGAAAATAAAACAGTGTACTTAAGGTAAATAAATTGGTGGACGGAAGACATTTCAATAATTCAATTGGATTGTAAAGCATATAATCTGCAGGAAACCAGTAACTTGCCACTTAAAGAGATATTTATGTGTCATGAAAATCTTCAGTAAACAGTCTATTAAAAACAACTCTTTTTTATGTCCTATATTTTCTGTATTTTTCTCCTAGTTTTTTTGTAATTGAACTTATTTACATGAAAACAGGATCTTTTTTTCATGTTTATCTTCTCCTACAGCTTATTTCTCACCTGAAGTTATAATTCTGTCTTCACAATGACATAATTGCTTCCACAGCAGTTGGTTCCGATAGTTCAGGAATTTCCACTTCAAGCAGGGAAATGAGGCACCAGGGGTTGGAGATACATTTTAGCAACCAAAATCCCATTTTTAGACAGAAGTCATTAGTTAGGAAGAACAAATGATGAGAAGTAGGGGCTCTTTCTAGCATAGCTGTCCATGAGGCACTGGTATTTATTTAATATTTCACTGAGGATGAAATTCACTCCTGTGCACAGGGTCTATGCACTACTTAAGTCCTCAAAATAGGGTGTAAGTGTAAGGCTTTGTCCTTGTCCTCCAAAGAGGGCTGATGTTTAGTTAGAGCAAACTGCCAAATCTCTTCTGAAAGATTTTATACTTTAAATCAGAGCTGGAGAGTTGTTTGGAACCAGCCAAACTTAGCTGAAGTTCAGATCTGGGTCCCAGATGTCGGAGATAAGCCCTGTCTCCAATCTAAGCTATGCAGAGTTGTGTAAACTTGTATGAGTAAAATAAAGAGTCACACAAACCTGCATTCAGTCTTCAAACTGGACTAAAACTTTTCCTAGCTCCTTTCTGTGCCCCATGCCATGCCGTGAGTCTCTTCCAGGGTGCTATTTCANCAGAAGTCATTAGTTAGGAAGAACAAATGATGAGAAGTAGGGGCTCTTTCTAGCATAGCTGTCCATGAGGCACTGGTATTTATTTAATATTTCACTGAGGATGAAATTCACTCCTGTGCACAGGGTCTATGCACTACTTAAGTCCTCAAAATAGGGTGTAAGTGTAAGGCTTTGTCCTTGTCCTCCAAAGAGGGCTGATATTTAGTTAGAGCAAACTGCCAAATCTCTTCTGAAAGATTTTATACTTTAAATCAGAGCTGGAGAGTTGTTTGGAACCAGCCAAACTTAGCTGAAGTTCAGATCTGGGTCCCAGATGTCGGAGATAAGCCCTGTCTCCAATCTAAGCTATGCAGAGTTGTGTAAACTTGTATGAGTAAAATAAAGAGTCACACAAACCTGCATTCAGTCTTCAAACTGGACTAAAACTTTTCCTAGCTCCTTTCTGTGCCCCATGCCATGCCGTGAGTCTCTTCCAGGGTGCTATTTCAGATTTGGAGGGAGAGGGAGAAGCAACTTTAACTGTGATTCCAGAGGCTACTTGGGCACCTGAAAACTTTTTTTTTTTTTTTTTTTTTTGTAGATAACTTAGATACGGTGCTCCGGTCAGATAATAATTTCTAATTCCTCTATACAAAATAAAATTAAATATTAGACCCACTCAGCTCTAATACTAACATGTTCTGACATCTTGTGTCAAGTCACTTAAGGGCTATTGGTTAGGTTCAAAATTTTAATATATATTCTTAATTTGTTACTAACTCCTGAATATAATAATTGAAAAAAATTGTAGAAAAATCTAGATTACTTTCTATCACTTTTTTGCTGTTCTTTTAAGAATGAAGGCTGAAATCATCACATATCACTTGACTCCAGGAGCTAGGGCTTTAAGGAAAACAATAATTATAATGAGACTCATGACAAAATCATGAGAGTTGGCAGCACTGCTTTCACTTCTGTTTAAAAGGCTCCTAAAGGTCTAGAATAGTCTTAAACACAACACTACAATGATTGAGTTGCAGTTTTCACAGGAGAATATTTTAAATCAAATATCAAGAAAATTCCACATTTTAAAGTTGGGGAAAAAATTTAGACTTCAGATGTATATCAGGGCCACTGCAGGAAAGAAAGGAAAATAAACAGGCACAGGAGCTCTGGGCAGCTCTTCCTCCTGAAGGAAAGTTGGAAGGTTCAGTCTTCTAGTCCTTAATCAAGTAAAACTTCTATTGCCATCAGTGCCTTCACTCATAAACATCACAGTGAACAAGTGATATCATGTGTGATCAATAACTATGCACTTCATACTTAAATATCTGAGCCATCTTATCCAGAGTTACAAATCTTATATGCAATGGCTCAGGGACTACATTTTCTCATATATTCTGAACAGTGCTAAGCACACAGATGATGCCCAGTGAGTAACATAAATCATGACAATAATTGTTGACTTTATGGACTCTGTGGATGCAATTTCTGTTCTTTGTT
>NC_133774.1:18633244-18636645 GCF_003597395.2 Chelonoidis abingdonii
AAAATACTATTTCTTTTGGGTTTTTACAGTGCAAATACTTATAATAAAAAATAAATATAAAGTGAGCACTGTACACTTTGTATTCTGTGTTGTAACTGAAATCAGTGTACTTGAAAATGTTGAAAACATTCAAACATATTTTAAATAAATGGTATTCTATTATTATTTAACAGTGCGATTAATCACAATTATTTTTTTAATTGTTTGATTAATCACAATTAATTTTTTTAATCACTTGACAGCCCTAATTGAGACTAATCTCTATATTTATCAGATGAAAAAAAATTCAAGTGCAAAAGGGTTTCTGGTTTATTACTCCTCCAAGTACTGTCTTGTGGAGATTAAAAAAAACAGCTCATGTACCAACAGGGCTTGAGTTCCCTACTTACTGCTGTAAAGAGACTTAAAGGCACACCGTCATTATGAAGCTTCAGCATCATTTTTAGTTAAATGGAGAATTATCTTCGTATGATTGGTTTCATTCCAGAGTCATCCATATTCTAGAAAAATTGGGTGGAAGTCTCTTTTTTATTAAAGTAGGCTGATTGGCTGAGTGGGATATTCTAGGTGAAAGACTAGAGGTTAACCATTCCTCTCCTATGGAAAGTATTCTATTTACTTCTGGCAATATAAGTTTGTAGTGATTTCTGGCTGCTCTAGTAACTTCATGAAATGGACTAGTGGACTGTAATAATTTTTAGCCCATTAAAAAGCCTTAGGGGACCAAACCTGTCCTAGGGATCACATATGTAAAGCAACAAACTTTAGTTACTGTTCCTCTGTATCCTAATATGTGTATAATACAAGAATTGTATTTTCAACAGAGCTGTTTGGAATAGCTACAGTAATTCCCCCACATATTACTTTTTTTACATGTCATTGGTCATCAAAGTGCTTGTGTTATAAAACTTCATTGTAGTCTCTTTATTATTATTTTATTTTGCATTATAATTACAGTGGACCAAATTATCTGATGACTTCACCCTGCATAATCCCTTTATTTCAGTTGGATTACATAGGGTGACAACAGTACAATATTAGACCCAGGGTTTTGCTTCTTGTTTCTATCAGCATTGCAGCAACTGTCATCTGTTAGTGACAAGTTTCTATCCAGTGTTGCAGCAGCCCCCTTCAAGTAATGATAGGTAAGCCTCAAAAACCTTGGAGATTCTGATTCTGATAAAGTAGTAGCTTTTTCAGAAGTTTGGATGCTGATCTGAAATGTCTGACCCTCTCAAGTATTAAAGCTGAACATAGAAACTCATGAGTGAAAAGCTCTACATTTTTAACCAGTAAGGCTGAAAGGGGGAGTAAAAGAGCAAAAATCAGAACAGACTTTTTTGCTGTATTTCTCCTGTTGACATTTACTGTCCAGAATAAAGAAGCATGTATGAAGCATGGGATGATGCATGGTCAGTGTTCAATATACATTTTTGTTTTGGAAATAAGTATAGGAAACTTTGCCAATGGTTAAATGCTTTGTAAATGCTCTGAAGTTATTGTTAGAGGGGTTGATGCTGAAGGGCCAGGGTCTTCAGCCTACTCCATATCCCAAATCAATGGGCCATATTTATATTAGTGGACCACTGCCATACAGGTAAAACTTCTAATTGAAGTGGAATTTTGCTTCAGTAATAACAATAGAATTTGGCTCAAGGTTATTACCTTGTCAATTTGATACACTGAAACTAACAATTTTAGAAGATCCTATTACCATTGATTCCATCCTTCAAATACTAACTCTGAAGAACATCCAGTCAATGATCCTAATGTGTATGTTTGATTTTCTTGGCTGGATATTTCCCAAACTACAAAAGGAAATACCATTTCTTCTTATGGTGAGGTGAGAGAGAATCAGTGCTTCAGGCACTAACTTTGTTGACTGGAGGAGAGTTTTCGCACTCAGATTAGTTGTTTTTTTGTAACCTGTTTTTGTTTCTTAATTTTATTATAATGTTTTTTTCATTGCCAAAAGACAATACACATAGATATATACAAATATACTCATTTTCAAACCACTAAAAAGCTTTAGTTCAAGTTTTGGGCAAAGTTTTCAGTCCGTTCTGATTTGTATACTTTATTTAAATCAGATGGTCCTCCGCTACCGGTTATGTACTAAAAATTACCGTAGCTTTATATAAAAACCTGCCAATCGTGGCTGTACTTAAGGTTTAAGTTGACCACGTAGGTCCACTTCTGTGGTCAATAGATAGAAACTCCCATTGATTTCATTTTGGATTGCATTGATGATTCCTCAAACATTTCACTCTCCAAGGTATCTCGATTATCTTTGAGAAGAGCATTTGTCTATTTATTTATTTATTTATTTGCTTGTTTATTTTTAATACCATAGCACCTAGGAGGCTAGTCATGGACCAGGACCCCATTGCAACAGGTACCGTAATAGAACAAAAAAATAAGACAAAGAGTCAGGAGACTTGGTTTTCATTCCTAGCTCTGTCACTTTCTTCTTCCTTGGTTAATTCATTTAACATCTCCATGGTTCCACTTCTCCAGTTTATACTGTGGATAGTAATACAGTACCTATCTCAGAGGAACATAGTAAAATTTACTTGATTAGTTTTAGTAAAATATTTTGAGATTTACAAATAGAAAATGCCATACAAGTGCAAAGTAGTATTAGAATCAGTTAATGTGCAAATGTCTTACAAAATAATGGCCAGATTTCAAATCCTTTAGTCAAACTGGACAACGTCATATATCAGAGGTAGCCCCATTGCATGAGACAACATGTTAAGCAGGATACTACTCAATGTGAGTTAGAGGAGCAGAACCAAGAGGACGGAATGCAGCGTGGTTGAAATACTGGTGGTTAAAATACTCATAAATATGGGATTTATGAGTTTCAGTACCCTGGTTTGGCATAGACTTCTCCTGTTACCTTGGATAAGTCACTTATACTTTCCTTTCCCCGGGAAATGGGGCAATGCCACTTCTCTACCTCTCTTGGATCCTGTGAGGGTACATACCTCCTTTAAATGTTGCAAGCTGCTCAGATACTCTAGAAATGGAGGCTATATGAATTCCTAAGGTAAATAGTCCTAACTTTGGCAGTGCAACTTCATTAAGTGTAAGCATGAGGAGATTTTGGACCTTAGGGTGTGGTCTCTTCAAAACCTTATATTCTATTTGATGGCTCAATATCAATATCAATGAAACCCAGTTTAACGAGCTGATAGAAGCTTTTCTCTTGTGGAAGTTTGATGCTGGATCAATAGTGAGTATTCCAAGAGTCCTGAGAGGCTTGTTGTCATAAGGTAAAATTCCCAAATCTGAACCTTAGCGTCCAAAATTTGGGTATCTGCATGAATTCCTCTAAGCTTAATTACCAGCTTAGATCTGATAGCACTGCCACCACCCAAAAATATAGTGTTTTGGGG
>NC_133774.1:18638228-18644152 GCF_003597395.2 Chelonoidis abingdonii
AACTTGTAGGCAAGACATAAAATGAACTCTTGTGACAATGGGAGTGTAATGGAAAGTCTACCATCATGAAGGCGGATCAGAAGTTTTGCACTTACTTTGCTCTCAATTAGAATGAAAAGTGTTATGATCAGGGAATCCATATGAACTGGTTCTTTGAAGCATCATACACCTCTACAGAGCTACATATATAAAAAAGTTATACCAGTGTAAATCTAGTAATTTCAGTGACATTGAGTCTTTGATTCACAAAGGTGTCACTGAAAGTAGAAGCTAGCCAGTTGTTCAGATTTTGTTTTCAGTCTTCAAGACCACGTATCTTGTGGGTCTGTGTATTAGAAAACATATATTTAAACATAAATTTATCATAAATACAAAACCCCAATAATCCTGAATTTTATTTTTCTTTTGTTTTGTTTCAATATTTAGCTTTAATCCTAAATTTCCCAAAGCAGCATTTACTCTCTTGAAATATGTCTGGGAAGCTTACTTTGGAAATTCCTGATGTCTGTGTGTAAATTTTCAGTTACAATATTGCATGAATGTAGGTTTCCTATCTTACTCAAAAGCTTAAGCAAACCCTTTAAGTAGCTGATTAAATTTAAAAGAAAATAATTAAAGAGAGTCCCTTAGTTGGCACAAGTCCAATAAAGATTTAGCTCTCATTTCCTCCTCCTTTCCCCCACACTCCAATTCTCTCCATAACACCTAAAACTGACTTGGGCTGTTGACACACAAAAATAACAGAAGGAAAAGAAAAAAAGAAAAGAAAAGCTACAGATATGTCTAGATATGCTCATTCCTAGCCTTTCCTGATTCCTTAAGAATATTTACACTTCAGAATACTATCTCATATAAACCACCAAATAGCTTTCATTGGTGATTAGTTTTGTTAGCTACCAACCTGAGTGGCATTTAGACTAGTGGAGTGGTCTTTTCAAAAGTATTCTGTCTTGTTTTAAGTCTGTTGAAGTTGATGGTAAAACTCCCGTTGACTGCAGTGAGGCCAGAGTCAGGTCAATGCTTTTGTTTTTGAAAATTCCACCATCATTTTATAAAAAAAGCTCCATAGTCCATAACTTTTAAATTCAGGTATTTAGGTGGCATGTAGATTTGGCACTGATTTTGGTAAGGAACATGGCTGACAAGCCAAACTTCATTTCTTAATTTTGCTCTAATGTTGGGCAGAAGTGGGGGAACAGGTGACATTTTCTAAAACAATCAGAGCTGACAGCAGCTGAGCAAAATTTTGTATTTCTATCCCAAACGAATTCTGACACTTCAAAATTTGTTTTTGTCCCAAATCAGGACAAAGTTGAAAGTGGTAATGTTTTTGCAGCACAGACATTTTCAAAACATTCAAAATTTCATTTTGAGTGAGTTCAATATTAAAAACAATTTTCCCATTGTGGCACATTGCCTCATGATAGTTGCAATTTGGGAGCCTTATGTCCCCTTTCTCTCCTATAGGCCAGGATTCTTGATAAGACTACATCTCCCTTAATGCACCCAGAGTCTTGTGACTCCTACACAGCTTGATTCAGAGGGAAATCTACATTACATTATGAGATATGTAGTCCTCCAGGTTCAACCCTAGGATACAGTGAGTGGATGGGAGCAAACTACAAATCTCATAAGGCAACGCACTGATAGGAAAATGCAGTTTAATGTTTGTGGAACTGATTTGAAACAAAACATTTTGCATCAGTTCAAAAAACTTCCAACCTAGAATGAAATATTTCATTTTGATCTCCCCAATGGAAAATTGAAAATGTTGAGCAAAATCCCACAGAAAATTCTGATTTTGTGGCCATTGTGTTTTCCATCAGCAAATCATTCTGATGGGAAATTCCCAATGAGATCAACAACTCACTAAGACGATTTAAAAAAAAAATTACACTACGTTAGGTTCTATTGAGGCTTGAAACATTTAATTCTTCAATATTTATAAGCTCCTGAGCCTTACTGTATTTAACGCGAGCAAGATTTTGAAATACAAACTATTAGTGCTCTGCCTGCTTTCACAGATTGCAGATATTAACATGAGTAACACCCTACTCTGATTTTATAGCACTTCTAAGACATGTATTTTCAAGCCACTTTATAAATAATCAGTAAGTAGGAACTATTATATCATACGCCTGATAAAAATGGAGTTCAAAAGAGCATAAATATGGATGCCCCAGTAATTGTAAATAGCTTGTTGAAACAAATAGGTTGACATAGGCAAGATTTAAACTGTAATTTGTTTCTGAACCCCTGATTAAATTAATCAATGAGTTCACTAATGGGACCATTGTGACTGAAAGTTTAGGTTCCCTGAGGGTGCAATGCCAGCACTGGTAAACAAAGCAGCATACAAACTGGTGGTTAGTGTTAGCTACTGCTTTCATAAATGAGTGAGAGAGGCCCAAACACTTTCAGCTCGGCTCAGCTAGTGCAAACTGACTTAAGTGGAGCTACACTGGTTTATGCTAGCTCAGATTCTGGACCTCATACTTTAACACGAGTAAAAAACATTAAAATCAATCCTGGAAACAAAAGAGGCCATTAGAGATGGTGAATTATGCATTCCCTTCCTAAGATTGAATGGGTGTAAACCTTGCACTCAGGAGCTAAATTTATTAAACTGAAGCTTTCTCACATCAAAATATCCATAGCTCCAGATAAACACAACATTTTCATGATCTGTTGTTGTATCTGCCAAGAAGAATGCTCCATAGTCCATGAATCCCAGCCATCCAGCTCTTAAATGTCATGTCATGGTTTTTTAATCTGGCAGGTCACAGCTATGCATCTCCTTGTAATTTACAAGCCATTAGTGAATTGGAATCATGGTAGTCTGTGCTCTTACAGTCACTATAAATACAGTTTTTATTTGAAGAAAACACCAACCTCCAAAGGTCATTGAATACCAAACTCTAACCTTTTGCCTGCTAGCAGAATGGCATAAATGGTTTGCTCATCTCGTACATCTTGAAAGCCTCAAAGCCATAGCTAATCTATGGTATTCACATGGCTCCCCATTGTAGTTTCTGCCAATATGCAGGAGATTATGTTGAGTGGTTATGCAATATTTATGTGAGGAGAACAAAGAAATATACAACTGAGCACCCTTTAAAAATGTCAGGGTAGCTGTTGTTATAAGATGCACTCAAGCACTGTGATGATGGGGTCCATAGTAATAGCTCGCTAGATAAAGAGATACATAGACCTGAGCATAAAACTCAAACTTAGAAATCAAAATATGATTTAACCTGAACATATTGCAACATGGTAACAAGCATATGTAAGAATTGTGTGTTCAACAGATAAGTAAAAATATCCCTTGCCAGGTTAGCTGAGTGATGTTACTGTGTCCCACTCAACAAGGATTTTGCACATTAATGCTTCTTCACATTCCTCCATTCACCTGCAGCAAGGTTCCATGCTCTTCATCTGTAGCAGGATGACAATTACTTCCAGAGTCACATAAACCTGCTGCAGTTTCTTTTCTCTGCAGAGCAACCCCCTGAAGCTTACATACGTTCTCTTACCCTTACCATGAGGAAGATATAGCCAAAGCTGGCTTTTGTGTGTGTGTGCATCCATGTTGTTGCAGTTCTTGAGGTGACTGCACCTCTGACCTATTCATGATCACCTTGAGGGCACACCCACTTTGATTTCAGACCTCTAGTTATCTTGGGATAGGATCCCACAATCCTTCCCCTCCAGACCAGTGACTTAGGCTGCAATTCACTGAGATGATCTTGGCAGGTCTAACTTGAGTTTAGCACCTGCAGTTCTGTTCGCTCTGGGGCAATGACAGGGTTAACCAGGGATCAACCCACTCTCAAAAAGCAAAGTACTATTTATTTAAAACAAAAAAACATTAGAGAGAAAACATATACAAATAATAAGTCACTCTGGTGTAGCTTTCTAGGCAATCATCCAACTTCCACAAGAAGACCGGGAGAAGATTCAAGTACTTTAGGCTTATTGCTCAGGTCATGTGTCTCTTGGATCGAGTGTGAGTGATGGGTCGGGGCAGCCATTTTGTACAGTTTAAAGTTCTTTGTCTGAAAGGCCCCTTGAACTAAGTCAAACCAGTCTATATTATTTTCCCCCAAGATGGAACTTTCACAGACTTTTATCTGCATTAAGGATTTGCATTAACTACCCCTTCCCACAGTGACTTTAGTTGCTGTACAAAGAATCGTTTAGCTCACCCATTGAGCCAGCAATGCAATTGCTAGCCTTCCCAGGAAGATACATATAATATTTATAAAGTCTGCATAATAGTTGTTGATTATTCCATGTGTCCTGAGCATCTGTCACATCTCAATATGATAGTCTTTGAATATTCCATGTTTCCAAAGTATTACATCTGTCACACATGTGAGATATGAGAGTTAATGATACTGGTTGCTGTTGGTATGATGTATAGCAATGCATTTACTTTTAAGACTGTCATTTACTGTAAGAAAATCTTACAACAGAGCTGAATGTATGCAAGTGTAAAAGACACAGCAAATCTGAAAATTCGCAGGTCAAATAGTAAAGGGGAGAGCTGGAAGAGGGAATAGTTTAAAGGCTGAGCGTCAAGCATGGAATGCTAAAAACTCCCTAGAACACAACTTCAAGTACTAGCAGTATAGACTTCGTGTTCCCATCTTTTGGAAATAAATAGAGTACCATGCAATTCTCTGCCCATGTGTGCATTTCAGATGAGGTCTTAATACAGAAGGTCAGAGTGGACTTTAGAGATTGAATAGTATGTTGTGTTTGCCTCAGGACTCTTGGCCACAATTGTTTCCACCTTTGCAGTCTGCAGAATGTGGTGTACTTAGTTTCCACCCTGCATACCAGAGGAGAGATTTCATTCAGTGGTGACTTAATCTGTCAGTTTGTCCAGATGAAAGGTGTTAGATAAATATTACACATATTCATTAAAATATAAGGACACAGGAAATGCAAAATTCTCCTCTGTGTAGTGTGGCTCTCTAGTGCTTATCCTGCACATAAATCTTCTACTAATGTCAACAGAAATTCCACTCAGACAGAACAAACATGGAATGTGCAACCAAACGCTGGACTGCAGATTGAAAGGCGGATTGTTTCCTTTATAACTGGACAAATATTTGGTCAATCAAAGATGGTCTCTACAACTTTTTTTCAACCTAATTTCCTGAATCCATAAAAATACAATTCAAATAAAAATGTACTAACATTTTAATATAAAATACTTTTGGAGGGGAAAAAAGGCCATTAAAGAAATTAATACCCTGCTTTTCTTTTGATGTTTCCATGTCTTTTATATTAGACTTTAACAATTCCTTAGAACACAGGGATAGTGGAGTAAAATAGTTCTAATGGCTTGCTTGTTGCATTAGTAGGAGCTGGGGTCTGACTCTGACAAGTGTTTTTGCTCAGCTCTCCAGGAGATTGGCCCCTACTTGTGGGGTTGAAACTTAAAAATAAGCCCTCATTCATCACATGAAGTTGATAGAAGGAAAAGAGAGATACAGTTCGAGATTATTTCCAGTAGCGCTTTTTTTTATTTTTCAGAACTTCCTAAATTCTTTTTAGGAGAATAATGGGGAATGGGTCATATAGTTGCAAATACAGTATATAGTCACAGAGCGATCCAACACTGTTCCCAATGATGCACAGCTCATTAATTTCAATAAACCTCCCAAATAAGAACATGGAACACTGGTATAAAGTGGATTTTTAGAGAGAGGTTCTTGTGACGAACTGGGACTGTTCTTAATGTTTGCTCTGAACACTGTGTTGGTGCCTCAGTGTCCCCTATGCAGTTCTTAAGTATCTAGGTGGTGGGATAAGGGTGTGTGATTGCTGCAGAGGAAGGGGCCAGTGCACCTAAATGCCGGGCACTCTGTCTCCTAGCAACTGATGGCCTGGGCCCCTCCTCTGCAAAGGTGCCA